>NW_023495463.1:0-298097 GCF_904425465.1 Colossoma macropomum
TGGGGTGACTCAAGCTTAATCATTAGGCTCTCTCTGCTGACGTCTGTTTCCAGAGCTACTCTGCCTGCCAAAAGTTTGGGGACCCCTTGATTTCTGAGAGCGAGCCCTTTATAGAGCTGTATATTTAGCTTCAGCACTCAGCTATGTTTAAGTTTCAATACATACCATTCACTCCACAGTCCATATATGGAAACAAAAACAGGCCGGTTTGAATGTTCGTCATTGAAATGTCACCAGTGCATTTACATTTCCGCCTCCACCCATTTCACGCTGAGGTTATAAGGAGTGTTGTGGGCCGCGCTGCTTTTTGCATGAGACACAGCACAGGGCAGCCATTTGGAACAGTGCTCATTTACATGGATCAGTCTTAAAGGCACAGTAACAAAAACAAATTATAAGGAATAATTTTTTGGGGGGAAAAACTAATTGCTGCTGTTTTCGTGCTGTAAAAATGAATCACAACTAACGTTTTAGTTGTGTACAGCCACACAAATGTCAAATGGCAAAAGCTTCGACTGGCAGTGTAGGTGGTGGCTTTTTTTTCAGTTAAGAAAGTGCAGAAATAAGCAGGTTTTGACTGTTTGGACACTGTGTTATAGATTAATATCCAAATTGGCTTTACACCTCTTTGTGAAAATGTTGTTTTTGTTTTGGTTCACTGCACCATATTTTGAGTTCATTCTTTATCTACATCTCAAGGTCTTTTAATGGCTGGCATTTTTGGAGCCTTGTCCTCCCTGGTTCAGGCTAATTTTGCATGCCAATGACACACGCTCCTGCTCCTGTCACATTACACCGGTTTAGCCGCTCTGTGGATGACCTGTAGTAACCTACATCTCTGTGGAGGTTAAACCAGTAAC
Organism: Colossoma macropomum; assembly: GCF_904425465.1. NCBI lineage: Eukaryota > Metazoa > Chordata > Actinopteri > Characiformes > Serrasalmidae > Colossoma > Colossoma macropomum. Next base: position 861 of record NW_023495463.1, read on the forward strand.
ACGCTCTCTGGGCGATGTGGGCAGTTTTTCCTTCCCAACCACCCAGAGCAGGTTCTTGTGTTGGTTTTAATTTCTAGCTGCACACGGTTGCAAAGCACACCCGTTTGCCAGAGGCGATTTAGTCACAAATGGCTTCTTTGTTTGATGCAAAATAGCTTTTGTTTAATTTTCTCGTGTCCTGAGTAAGATGTTTTTCCTTCTTCTCGGATATTCAGGGTCTGATTGTCCTAATTATGGTGTCTCTGACTTTGCGAGAGTGGTGATTAAGTCCCCTTTGTGTGGATGAACAGTGTCGAGCGCGTAAGAGCAGTCAGAGTGTACTCCAGTTCGTTGACTGATAGTAACCCCAGCTGCATAGCTCAGGGCAAGCGCTGTTTAACAAACTCTAAAACCGCATTGTTTCGAGCGCAGCCTGTGAGGTGTGCGTACGCCCTTGCTGATTGGCTGATGGGTCGCGGTCTCTAGGCAAAAGCTTTTGGTTTTGTTTGAGAGAAACTGTGTTCTGCGGCGTGGGCCTGACATTTGACGAGTCTGGCACAATGGCTCCAGCTGTAACTGAGCCCATAAAGAACGAAGGCAGACAGAGCATAGATGGAAAAGGCTGAACTTTACATAAAGGACCCATATTCTACGTTTTTCTTGTGTTTTATAATTTTCCTTGAGGTCCACTTACAGCTGTTTTTGGTACATTTATATTTTCCAATCACTCTTTATCCCTTAGAGTTAAATGGGCTGTGTTTGTTGCTGTGCCTTTAAGATTTATCTGTGTAAATTATCTGTTCTGATTGCCTGTCCTGACAAGGTACAAAGTTTGTGTTTGCTGCTACTGCCTGAATATGCTTTAATCAAGCTCTGTGTGCATTTATTACTATGCATGCTTCAACATTTTAAGCCACCTAAGACTTCATTAAAGTGATCTCTGTAAGAGGAGGTACAGAACGATGCTCTCGCTGGATGAACCGGCGTGAAGTGAACACAAGGAAGATGAAGTCACTTCCGTTATACTTCAGACTACACAATGTTTGATCCTGTCACAGGAATAAATTAAGACAATAAACCTGGACCGTTCAAGCAGCAAGAAGTGGGTCAGTGCCTGATGTTTGGGAGCAGATGGAGATTTAAAGTGGGTGGGAACTTCGTTCCATGTTTTTTCGGCATTAAAAACAGACAACAAGGAAAGTTTTTCTGATGCAGGCTGAAAATAATTAGAATTAACTCAGCTCAGTGAGCATGAAGCCTTTTGTGTGATCACACATCCACTCCAAACACACATCACCTGACGTACTTCCACTTCCCCAACAGCTGGGGGTCTGTTTGATATGCAAATGAAAGGGAAAGGGGGACAAAAACTGCAGAAAGCCGACAATACCTTGCACACTGTTCAGCTTTTTCAGGAGATCAAAACGTAGAAAACTTCATTATAATGAGAAGCACATTTAGAGGAAAATCAGGACAGACTTGCTGTTTGATATTAAAGACCTATATCTTGGAAAACTTCGTATTCATAAATCTGCCAGTTCAGAAATTAGTTCTGGCTGCATTTGGTACATAAAACCACACATGTTGTCTTAGGTTGGACCTCAAGAGGACAAAGTCAATAAAAGAAAAATTTAGGATATGGGCCATTTTAAAATTTGGGGATTTATGGATTTTAATATGCCACATTCAGAGCCTGACAGTGGTTTGTAGTCGTTGTGATCTGGTATGTTTTGGTACTTACTTTCATGGTGTGAATAAGCCATGTTCACGCTTCCAGTCTAGCTTCTGTCCTATTTCGAAGTCACTAGTACTAATAGTTCATTGTTAAATTGGAATTTTGACTGGTCAGTTTTAAAAGAAGGGTTTCAACTATTTCCCATATTTTGTGAATTAATTTTATTTGTGGTATTGGTTTATATGTTGCTAGCATTTTAATTTTGAAAGTCTGTTTGTGCAGTAATTTTGATTGGGCCTGTGAAAAAAGTAGGGGAGGCCCCACCGGGTGCAATCATACTGCAATTGGGTCAGTTTGCATTTCCTCTTCCTCTTGCCCTCCTGCCGGGTCTGTGCCCACTGTGCTCCATCGGGCTGTTTGAGTTTTGCTCAGTGGGTCTGGCCCGGGCTCAGCTGTAATATTTGATTTTCACAGGTAGGAAAATAATCCTCCAAATATTTTGTTATCTAATCTTTTGAGTATATTTATTGGCAACACTCATGAAGAGCAGGTTTTGCGTGAATAATGATGGTTTTCTTTTCCAAACTATTCTTGAAAGCTGATATTGAAGCTCTTTCTTTCTGGTCCAAAGGTGATTTAAACACCTGAAAGGTTTTGATTGCTGATATTACCACCACATGTGTTGCAAATCAATGAAGAAAACAGCCTCGTTTATTTAAAACCTCTTAATGGACAGTGTTTCTCTGTAAGGTCATGGTGCTGAAGACACGCACATTCACAATAAGTAATCACACAGATAAATAAGGCCCACTCAGGTCTGAGTGCCTCTTTCTAAACGACTGGGCAGCACCTGTCATTGTCCAGCCAGTCCTGACTGCTGGCCTGCTCTTACTGAGTCAGCAGCTTGCCGTCCAAGTGTGCTTTTATGGCTTGAGAGTGAAGCATTTGTGGGGCACACGGGCTTATTGTCTGCTGCTGTATCAGAGCATATGTTGCATGTGTTGGCCAGAGCAGCTGGACTTTCACTGAATCTGAACTGCCCATGCTGGCTGTGCTGCTGCATGTTCTCCTTATAAGGACACATGATGTTTAAGGGGGCTGGGGTCAGCGTACTTAACCATAGTAACTGTGTAGGAGGAAAAAAATCCACTGAACGCTGTCGGTGGAAACCAGTTACTTCATTGTGAGCTGTTGGACTGATTCTTATTCTTCTTACCACTTATTTGTTGCTCTTGTCTCTGTTAAAACACAGTGTAATGTAATTGTTTTGGCTGTATAAAGAACAATTAAACACATCGTAAATTTAACACTGCAGTTTGAGTTGACTGTAACAACAACCCAATAATGTAGTGTAGAAGATTTATAATTGTTTTGTTATTTGTAATAAATCTCACTAACGTTGGTTTTGTGATTTGTATGGACCTGGACCTTCTATACTACAGAAATACACTGATTTATGCAAGTTTCAATTTGTAGTAAACTGTAAAAGTGAAATTTCTAAGATCAGCTGAGCTGTAAGTGATTTCCTAATAACCTGAGAAAGATGTATAGCTTTGAAAATGAACTTATTCATAGGCAGAATGTGTAATATTCAAAAAGTGGTGACCAAATCTCACTGTCTTACCATTTATCATTATTTTTTAGTTGTGAAGTGTGTGTGTGTGTGTGTGTGTGTGTGTGTGTGTGTGTGTGTGTGTGTGTGTGTGTGTGTGTGTGTGTGTGTGTGTGTAATATAGAGCTATAGACAACATATCTACAATGGTAACTTTACAGGAGAATCCAAAAACATACTTTTCTTACAATGAATGAATGTAAAGGGATTTTATTCCAAGTAATTTTGGACCACTCCTATTGGTCCATTCATCATGAAATCTTCACACAATGTAAAGGACCACTGGTGTTTGTAATAAATTATAAATATTAATATTAAGTATATATAATCTAATTCACACTGACCTCTTAAAAGGATAGTATATTTGGAAAAAAAAGTTGCATTTTAACAATTAAAAGTGGGGAAAAAAAATATATATTTGACCTATAGTAACCCTGGAATACACTCAGTGTGTTCTGTTTAAGGTATGATTACATAAAGTGATGAAGTATGATTACAAGTAGTCTGCCTCGGAGCGTGTGTTTGTGTGTTTGTGTGTGTGTGTTTGTGTGTGTGTGTGTGTGTGTGTGTGTGTGTGTGTGTGTGTGTGTGTGTGTGTGTGTGTGAGAGAGAGAGAGAGATGACTATGATAAAGCAGGACTGAACCGGCAGCTCTTGTTTCGCGTCTCAGCACTGCGATGACTATATGTGTTCTGCCTGTAACCGATAGTAACCTCTCCCCCCTCCTCCCTCTACAGCGCTCTTTGTTTGGCCTGCAGGTAGCTCATCACATGAGCTGTGTTCTCTGAAGTGGGGAGGTAGCTCTCCGGCTCGGCTCGGAACGCCTTTGTCTCGCAGCGCTCTGTTTATTTTTCTACGCCTGCATGAGTAGTATGCGTCCTCAACGTCTTGTGTTTTTTGTTTTGAACTTGTTCTTTCTCTCTCTTTCTCGTCCATTATTTCGGCACGTTCCCCTTTCGTCCAAAGTCAATATTTATCCGGCCGCAGCTTTTGTCGGTGCGAGCTGATAGGCTTCGGTTTGTTTTTTTTTTGTAGAAAGCATCGCCTCTGAGGGGTCTGAAGGGGGCTAAAGAGCGAGAGACCTCACAGTTGGCCTTCATCTTCCCATCATCGAAATGGTTCCACTGACTGTAAACAGCAGCTTTGCTTGATCACGGGACACTTTAAAGAAAATGGCCTTTTAGGGCCATAAAGAGTGGAAATCTAATAGAGCTAAACAAGTGAAGTCCCAGCATGTGTTGTAATTTAAGTGATGGTAAAGCGAATAACTAAAGTCTACAGTTTTCCTCCTTGCTCCTAATGTTAGTAGTCAGCTAAGATGTTTGCTTATTGAGCTGGAGCAGTAAGGCCTATCCCATTAGCATCATGCTAGCTGCATGCCTAAATTATCAGCGTACTTGACATACTGTTATCGAGACAAATTCAATGACTTTTTACTAATCTATACTTTGTGGGAAGGTAGAGAAGGAGGAAGCGGATCACAAAAAACTGCTGGGTGAGTTTTTCCTGACTAACCAGCACAAACACACTCTGACTCACTGCCTCATCTTGCCAGTCTTCAAACATGAGGTGGAGGGGCAAAGGAGAGAGGAATAAAGTGAGCATCTTCCATCAACATTTTGGGAACACTTGTTTGGAAATTTTGTCATGTTTGTTTTTTGCAAGGTATTTCCAAGGTACAGTCACGAATGCTGTCATTTAATATTTACACGTGATATCTCCCTGTAAATAAACCTGATTTGGCTGTAACTGGCCCCTATCATGGAAAACAGAAGTTTTAAGCCTTTTTTGAATGAAGAGTTTGATGTAGTATGTAAACTATTGTTAGTTTCAAATTGTACCAGTCCATATAGTCCATGCATGGAAACTAAACAGCAAACGCATCTCATTTTAATGTTGTTTTTATGATGTCTTGAAAACCATATGTTCTTTTTCCCGTAGCAGTTTAACTCCACCCATTCACATTGAAGTTATAAGGAGTATTTCAGCCTAGACTGCTTTTTGAATGGGGCACAATACAGAGCAGCCAAATAGAATAGGATTAAACAGGCTGATTTATGTACATTTTCTCTAAGGGATAAAGAGACGGTTGGAAAATGGTCATGTGGAAATGAATAATTGTTTAGGTACATAAACCCACATATTGCTGTTCCTTCGTATCTCCATTTTTCACGTTTTTCAGTTTTTGACATAATTTGAAAATACCTATTACCCTTTACATCGTGTGTAAATTTCATAATGAATAGACTAAAATAAATGACCTAAAATGACTTGGGGGGGAAAAAAGTCTGGTTCCATTGGCTTACATTAGAAGTAAAGTAGGTTTTTTCCTTCTCCTGTAAAGTTATCATTTCAGAGATACAAAGTTTTGTTCTGACAACGGTATGTGGACCTCAGGGAGGGAAAATACAAATTGAGAAAAACATAAGATACCAGCCCTTTTTAATGAGTTAATTACTGTGAACTAACAGTATAAACATGCGGATTTGTAGCCAAACTTTTGACAGGCAGTGTATGTGTCTGTTGGCTTTGTTTCTTCATCCTTCTCTCTGTAATTTATCACTCGCCCTGAATTCCTCCATTCAGATCAGCTGGCAGCTGTTGCCGTTGGCTGAGTAAATAAATCAGTTATCCTGCTGGATAAGAGCAGAAAAATGTGAATGTGCTGTTGATATCACCACCAAAAGGAATTAAAATTGGCCTCTCTGCTGTTGAGCAGGAAATGGTCAAGATTTCAGAGTATGTTCTCATGAAGAAAGCAGGCCCGCCCTGCCAGCTCTGTGGACAAACCCACAACCCACAGTGCTTTAATTTGACCGTATTAATTCCCCTCAGCCTGCAACAGATCTTAGAACAAATGCAGAAGATACTTCTGAGAAACGCTAAGAGCAGACCAAGAATTACAGGAACACTCGTGTCACAGCATTGTTCGGGTTTATGCCATATGTATTGGGTATGATTTCAGAAATTAGGTTTGATTTTGTTCTTTAGGAAATGTTTCAATGCTCATAATCTTACATTTTCATCTGGGTTTGATTGTGTTGATGCCGTTCAGAAAAAGGGATGCAAAGATCATGAATTATATAATTCTGGTTTCTGAATTCTTTATAGAAAAAATGGCCAAAATCACAATATAAATAGCATTATTTACTCTTTTAACGGACCAAACTGGCATTTTAATCCTTAAATGGAAAATCAGTTGCCTGTTTGTATATCGTGAATCAAGTAAAGTGCTCCACTGAAAGTAAAAGGTGACCTGGCTGTTTCGAATGAGTGATGCGTAATTCTGCTAAAACGTTTAGGTACCGGTGTAGCGATGGCTGGGCAGCATGGCAATACTTATCGTTATCATGAACAATGACATCATACGGCTTTTCTGAGCATATTGTGGTTATCATCAGTATTCACACACTTCCCAACTGCATGTTTGATTACAAAGAGATCACGATTAGTCCTGTTTAATTGGATTTAGTGCAGCACAGTGAGACGTTGAATACAAATCACTATGTTCAAGTTCTTAATAGTATTTTTAAACGTGGCACCACTGTGTTCCAACTTACCAGATGTCAGCAAACAATAATTATAGTGACACATCGTGTATCATGTGAAGCTCTCAAAGTATGGTGATATCATGCCCACGTGTAGGTGTAGCAGCAGCATTCAAATACAGCACGAATGCACTTATCTGACGTTATTTACCCCATAAAACTGCAACACAGATCATCCATAATCAAAATAACAACATGACCGATTCTCATTTTGGCGGATTCAGAATGTGCAGCAGTTTAGAATTATTTTTACAGAGATGTGACTGCAGGAACTATTTATACTGTATTAAAATAGACAATAAAAAGAATACATTATTTTGTAAAAGTATTTTGTGATTTTTTTATTTTTTTTTTTTTCCCATTTGAAAATACCTACTGTATTGAATTATGAACTATTATAATCAGTTGTATATGCTGTTATATAATATGCAAGTTTCCCTATCAGCCTGTGTCTGATCTCGAAACAAACGCTTGAAGATAACTCCAAGAAGCTGAATGCGCAGTAAATGCGTGAAGACCACCCATTAGCAGTGCAGTTACAGCAATCCATTTGCAATGGTGTTGTAAGGGCTTATGCTGTGTGTAGGACTGTAAAAGCTCTTAATATAGGCAGATAGTGTTGAGGGAGGCCAAGCGCAGCCTTATCACTGTGGAGCACTCTGCTGGGGCGGCGTGTTACAGCGGCAGGTTCTCCTTCAGCTTCACTCCACGGCTGATAACACCCTCCGCTCTGTGAGAGGCAGCGGGAGGAAAGTCAAACACTTACTAACCAAACATGCACGCGCTGCTCCGTGTGTAGATATGAAAAGTGAAATCAACCGTCTGAGGAACCGTAAACACACATTTCTGCTTTCGGCTCAGCTGTAGTAAAGTGGTGGTTGTATGGGTTTGTGTTGTGCTGGTTGTGTTTGTTTCTCTTCCTGCTGTGTGTCTCTTTCACGTCCTAGTCTGAAACACTGAATTAAAATCATGATATATATTTATTTATTTCACTGCTGGTTCTTTTTTGTTTTTTTTGTTTTTTTTTCTTCGTCTGTTCCAACTTATCGAACCTCAAAAATCATCATACAGATTGTGTCAATGCTATAGTGAATCACCCACCCTTGTTATAGAGCACCAGGTCAAAATCACAAAGTGCTTTACAATGCAATACACAGCAAAAATGAAATAAAAATCAATAATAATAATAATAAGCCATGGATCTTATGTATTAGGGTGCTGTTCCACCACTGCGTGTATTTGTGTCCATGTGTGGGAGTGGATTTGTCTGTCTGTCTGTTAGAGAGCAGGTCATTTGTGAAGATGTCCTGTGAAGATCACCTGTGCTGTATTATTTATTTTTTTTTTTTTCCAGTCTGTGTGCAATACTGTCCTTTTCTCACTGACCGCCTGACCTTAAGCATACATCAGTGTCCAGCACCAACCACCTGTTCCTCTTCATTTTCTCTCTCTAGGCACCTGTTTTTCATGCATGTAAAGGAGGATCTTCACCGAGGTCATCTGCGGATGGGCTCGGAGCAGGCCGTGGAGCTGAGCGCTCTTCTGGCTCAGGCTGAATTCGGAGATTACAACCAGAACACGGCCAAGTACTGGTACACTGAACTGTGCGGAAAAGAGCCCGACCAGGCCACAGTGAACAGGTACTACATTACTGTGACCAAGCGTGACCATGCTTATCTGTCACTGTCATAAGAAAGCCTCTAATCTCCAAAGCTGTATCTTGTAGGAGAAGGAAACACCCTTAAAACTGCAGTCCTGTTTTTCCATCATTAATCTTAAGATGCATTATTCAGTAGCTACTGTAAATGATTCCGTAATTGAGATCTGTCAATGTAAAAAAGCTTATGGGCCACATCCTACATTAGTTTTGCATTTAAATTTTAGTCCATTTATTGCTGTTGTCTGATCAAAACCTCATATCTCTGAAATTAGAACTTTACAGGAGAAGGAAAAAACATACTCTACTTTTGATGTAAGTCAGTGGAACCAGACATTTTTCCAAGTAATTATGGGTCATTTCTGTTGGTTCATTCATTACGAAATTTACACGCAATATAGAGGCGCATGGGTACTTTCAAATGATGTCAAAAACTGAAAAGCGAGTTTCCTCTGACAGCAGTGATATACTTGTGTTTGAGTACCAGAAATAGTCATTAATTTTTTACATGATTATTTTCCAAATTCCCTGTACTGCTTAGAAATCAACAGGCTGTTTTTGTTGTCTTTTAGTTGATATGATATGGTCCCTTTTAAGGTTTGCTTTAAAAAAAAATTTCTCCTGGTCAGTTTCTGAGTTTTTCTTATGACCACATTGTGATTTTTACTTGGTTTGTTTTGTTTTAACAACCAACTGGGATATCACATTAATCTGGGTGGAGAGTTTAGCTTGTCTGGAGTTCAGCTCATCTGCGTAATTCGTCACGTCTTGCCAGCTGTTAGAGGAACGAATGTAACCTCCACTGCTTTAACATACATTCCTGAAGCTTCTCTGACACACAAACAGCATTCCTCCCTGACCTCTTTCTCTTTCTCTGGACTACAGTTCGCTTAACCAGACTACCACACCCCACTATCAGTGTAAACGCAGTCCACGCTCTCCTGCTAACAGGTGTAGGATGGCAGCTGAAACCTGAAACCTGTGGCTTTGAGTTGAAAACAGTTCATGGCACATCTGAACTTGTGATGTTGATGGTGGCAGAAACAGAACCACAGCTTCTTCCTGTCTGCCTGTAGTTATGTGGAAGCATGTGTAATCCTTTCCAGTGCTAACTTGCTAGCATCTCTGTCAGCTTTTAGTTATTCACAGATCAGCCTGGAGGCAAAGCTCACAGAGAACAGCTGTGGTAGACGGTCTGTTTTACCTGGAAAACCCCTTTGAGATTAAGATTGGTGTTTACATAGTAAGCAGAATGCTGGAAACCAATCATCAAGACAAACATTGTTTGTCAAATGAGTTTTCAGTCAAGACTTGGTATTAGATCAGTCATAGGAGCAGCTAAAACCAGGCGTGGAGGCTTGAAAACCCTCAGAGTGCTGCTGCTGTAAATTCACAATAGTAGAAAATAAGCCAAAGTCTAAGTTGTTGTAAGCTACACCATTAATTTGAGTAATTTTAAGCATTTGCCTTGCAGAAAGAAGTTCTAGTGTTTATTTCAGCAGGTTTTTCGGCTACATAAGCTAATAGGTTCGCTAACTTGAAGATTAGCTTATGTTAGCTAAATTAGCTAGCTAACAAGTACTAACAATAGGATATGTTAGCTACAGCTTTAGTCTTAATGAAGAGTTTTGTGTTAAATGAAGGAAGTTGTAAAAGAAGACAATTAGCTAAGATTAGCCAGCCAGCCAACATTTTACTTCCCTTTTGTAACTGTAGACAAAAATTAGATCGCTGGGTCCAATGCTGTATCAGAAATAAAAACAGATTTTAACTGATTTTAACTATTGAAAAATGTAATCAACATATATTAACAAGAGGAGCTGTGACTGAATGCTTTTGACCTTTTGGAACAGTTGAAGTGTTTTTGCTTTTTTCCCTTTTTTGGAAAGTGGTGAGAACAGTGGCACTGTAAATATAAAAAAATGGTACAACTGGTTCAACCAATGTTTAAAGATTAGACAATGTTGGGTTGGAATGTGTTTAAAGATTTGCCATTTCTAATGTGGCTCTGATTTATCGGCCTGGCTCTGAGGGTGAATCCTCCGTTGGAGCAGTGGCTGTTGGGAGCGAGCCAAAGACAGCAACAGTTTGTTTGTGCGAGGTCAAAGGACACGGCCATCCAAGCTCAACGGTGTTTACCAGCGCCACATCGTCATAAAGCTCTCTGCCCGATAAGTGTTTTGTGCAAACAGCCTGGTCGTGTCAGGTTTGGGTTTATTATAAAAACCCTTATTGTTCAGGTGCTATAAAAGATTTGATTAGGTAATATATGACCCAATCAAATAACTCCTTTCTGGATTAATCTGGTTTCTCTCTGAGTAAATAACCTTTTAAGATTTGCTCTCGTATTAAATTGAGCCTAAAATGACTTCTTTGAACAAATTGGCACATTGTTTGCACAAAGGCAAACACTGAGTCATAATACAGCAGTCAGGAGGGCTGCAGTCACCCTGATATAAAAAAGGCAATGAAATCTGTCTTTAGAAGTGTTGCTGCCAGTAACTGTGTTGAAATCGTTGAGAGAGTCCCGACCCATTTACATAAATACAGTCAGCTTGCTAAAGCTGTGGGACAGAAACTGTGACTTATTCACTATAAAGTGGACTGTTTGGAGAGGTAGCTGTTTTGTAGTGGTCCAGAAATATAGTGGAGAATATTCAGTGCGCTCAGCATGCTTAAGTAAGCAGTGGACAAACAACGGACCCTATTAGACACTGAATATCCAGTGATGAGTTATAAAACCGAGGAATTCTGTTCCTTGTTATAGTGTTCTAGATAATGTTCCTGGTTCTCGGTGATTATGGGACCATAAGATTGGTGTTTCTATTACTGTTAGGACCTCTTCAAACAAACAAAACCTACTGGTATAAATGATACTAGTAGGTTTTGTTTTCGCCCCTCTGTCTCCTCTGTAAAGCTCTTGGTTCTGTTTTTGTGTTTAGCCCTTGTACTAATTGACGTTATTTAAAGGGGAATTCCCCCAGTTTTTTCACAGATCAGTCATTGAGTCATCTAAACAGTCATTTAGGTTTGATGTGAAATATAGAGAAACTTAACAAGAGAAAACTTTGCAGTGGTGGTGATAGAAACCAGGGGTCCCTGTCTATGTCTATATAAGCATAGCCATTTTAATACAAATATAGCCATTTTATTTACCATCCAAAACTACCAGTGAACACAAACGTCTCCTGAGTTTTTATATGTGACTTTGATCACAAAATAGTGGTAGATCTGAAAAATCTGGTTCCAAACCAACTACATGTACCACTCCACCCTGCATTATAAAAAGGGGGTTAAGCCAAATTCAGGCAGTGTATTCGTAACCATTTAATGTGATGACTTTCTGTGAGGGAGCTTTCAGAGGCGTTAAACTCTTCAGACGTCTGGTTCCTATCACCACCATTATGAACAATTTTGACTGGAAGTTTCTCTTAAACAGAGCATTTCACATCACTCTGAATGACCTTTCTGATTCTGTTTCTGATTAATTACCATTCATTTATCAAAATTTCAAATGCCCTTTAGATATGTGCCTTTTTGTAATTTCCTGAAGAAGACAAAGCCTGTAATGTTTAATTAGCCTTGAAGACGAAGCTCTAATCTGATTTAAATGACCCACTTCACTAAATTCAGTAATTGAAATCTATGTGTATCTTATTAGAATATAGGCTGCTAAAGCATGGCCTGGGTTCTAAAGGCAAGTGGCTTAAAAGTGAAACCGCTGAATTCAGCAGTTATGCTATAGGCTGTAGGGATTGATTCTGCTGCTTCTGATGAGATTAGTGTGTTAATCTGAAGCTGCTGTAGATATGCTTAGACTCAGCTGTGCGTGCAGTGCACTCTGGGAATGATTTGCGCTCTTTACTGTCTGCTCTAACACTGTTCGAGGGCAGATGTTCAGAAGATGCTGACTGGGAAGGCTGGAGCTTTGCCTACGGTGCACAGAGAGATGGAGAACAGTCTGAATAATGTAGTGCTGTGTGTGTGCGCGTGTGTGTGTGCGCGTGTGTGTGTGCGCGTGTGTGCGTGCGCGCGTGTGTGTGTGTGGTTTGTTTATTTTAAACACCTCCTGGATTTTCGAGGGTACAAAGAAAACAGCTTGTCAACATGCCGCATTTCTTTCTTTCTTTTTTTCTTTATTTATTTCTCGGTCTGTCTCTCTTTAGATGTTCTCTCACTAATCTGTAATCCAGGGATGGGCTTTTCAGTCAGATTTGATATTAGAATTTGTAAGCCATTATTCGAATGATACTCCAAAGATGGAACAAGACCACAAAGTCATAGTAGGTGATGTGGATTGAAATTTTACATTGAGAAAGGCAGCCAATCGGAAGTCTATAAGATAAATAGACTCATGCTGATCATCTGTCACCTCAGCTAACTGTATCATCACCTCGTAACTTGTCACTTCATACCTTTTCGCTTGAAAACAGCAGATGTTTGTAGACTTTGTAGTGAGTCGATGCCACAAGTGATATATATTCACTAAACAGTGTTGGAAGTTTTATTACATTGAATCTGTATGAGAAGAATAAAAAATGAGCCCGAGCTGTTTATGATCGCAACTTTCCTGCAACTCTTGACATGCACTATATCTGCACTTCATGCTATCAGCTTCTCGTCTGTTGTGCGGCAGCTGTCAGATGACTGTAGCAGTCTTTCTACACTCAATAAAAATGTTTGACTTAGAAACGGAAAATATTTTGTCGTTAAATAAATGAATTGTTGTACCTGGTTAATGTAAGGATGGACAAAAAATAATGAATGTACATTTCAATGAATGAAAGCTCTGTATTTTGATTCAAAGAGAAACAAATTGCACTGAAATGTTTGTTTTGTTTGATTAACAATTCAACTTTGTCGCAGTAACAAAGTCTATACTGACTCTACCCTGTTTGATTTGAATGTAAATGTGCGGAATAATCGAATTAAGTGAATACAATTTGTTTTATTTATCTATTTAATGATTTGTTTAGACCAAATAACTGCACTGAGCTCATGGTTATTCACTCTTACAGAGAGGCTAATTTCCTTATTAGTAATTCTAATGTATTTTTTTTTTTTCATAGGCATGACTATTTGAAAATAGTCTTATTCCATTCTGTTTAACTGAAGGTTTGACTTGTCTGGATTAAGTGCAAAAGCTTAGAAAGGGAATAGTTTACTGTTTAACTGTTCATAGCTGAACAGTTTTGAGCTCAACATATTTAACAGTAATAATAGACTTAACAATTATCATAACATACTTCACCATAACAGTTACGTCCTTTACTCGCTGCTGCTCATAGTAGTAGTTCAGTGTAGCAGCAGCCAGTGTGATATGTTATCATTATTGTGGAAAAATCACATCATGATGCCCTTTTCTGAGTACATCATGTGGATGGTCAGCTCGAACACTGCACAGCTGCATGTATCATAAAAGCAGATTTACCCTTTTTTTTATAGAGAGCCTGTAAACAACCAGCCTGCGTTAAATCAGTTTTTCATAGCCTTTTTTAAGTGTGGTGCTGCTGTACTGCTGGTGCGTTTTGTCCGTTTCCAGTTATGAACCTAAAGTAAATATTGAGTTTATGTATAGTAAATGTCTGAGTATAGGTCAGCGTCTCACGCTGTTTGGGTATGTCTGTTTTTTTGTTTTCAGTATAATAGCTCGACACCAGGCTCTGGAGGGTGTCAGTCAGGGTTCAGTGGAGTATCAGGCTCTGCAGCTGGTCTCATCTCTGGAGCATTACGGAGTGGAGTGGCACTGGGCCCGGGACGCTGAGGGACAGAGGCTGGCGATTGGAGTCGGGCCAGAGGGCATCGCAGTCTGCAGGGAGGACTTCAGTCTGGTCAACAGGTACAAAAACAGCACCACGCTCTGTACAGCCTTCTTCACACACACATGAGAATTTGGTCTTGAGTGCTGACGGCCAAATCAGAGCAGAGAGCACTCGGCGTCAAGATCACATACCGATAATTACACACCTACAGAACAAAGTACAGAGTCTTCAGGCTCATGTCAATCAATGTGAGCAGTGTACACACAGGATTAATGTCAGAGCTACAGTTTAATCCATCACAATCAGACGTGCCACTAAAAAAAGCCTCCTCAAAAATCTAACCAAAACTTATAGCTTCTTCACTCTTTTAGAGAAATATAACCTTTTACAGATCAATTAAACAGTAATGAGAATCAGAAATTTAAGATGGTTTAAGACAGTTTGTTTTCTTTTTTGCATCGTTCTATTCTCTCTTTTTTATATACATTTGCACAAGTGATAACTTGCAAAGGTGCATTAAAAAGCAAATTAAAAGCTTGCACTTGGTTTTCGGAGTTTCAGTTTCAGACAAATTTTCCAAAAGAATTGATCAGTATTAGGCTTGTATTAATCATCTCTAGTACTAATGATGTCTTTTGAAGAGAAATTTCAGCTTCATTTCAGGTGGTTTTAAGGGTGCTTTTTTATATTTTCTGACTAGCAAGAGATTTTAGGGTTTTTTTTGTATTAATATGAATGTTTGTTTTGTTTAGCCATGTTAGTGCTAGGTTGCAAGCGTTTAAGGTTTGGCATATTAGAAATCAACTTCTAGACTGTCCTTTGTGTACCAAAACACAAACGACAAATAATTTTCATGAATGATATTGTTGCTGCTGCATCGGACTAAAGCTGTGGGTTTGTTTTTCTGCAGGATATCCTATCCCATAATACAAATAGCCACTCAGTCGGGGAAGAGCGTGTACTTGACAGTCACCAAGGAAACCAGCGACAGTGTGGTCCTCCTATTTAAACTGATCAGCAACAGAGCGGCCAGCGGACTGTACCGGGCCATCACAGAAACGCACGCCTTCTACAGGTGAGTCACACTCACTGCATACCCGCAGAAATGAGGTCAGGCTGCTATTTATATAGATAAATAGTTGTTAGTACTTTATCGATCCCTGAGGGGAAACTTACCAAACAAAAAAGAGCGTGAGAGTGTGCAGAACCTTTGTAAAGTTTAAAGAACCTCCACATAATGTGGAAGATAATGTGGAACCTCCACATAATGTGGAGGTTCTTTTTATCTTATTTTGTTAATGCACCTTTAAGGCTATTTGCGAATGAGCTGTATTGTGACGAGCTGTCCTGTATTGTCACCCTTTCAAGAAGTGCTCTTTGTTGAAACACTCCTTATGACTTCATAGTGAATGGGTGGAGCTAAATTGCTATAGTCTGAAAAGGTGGATACATTTTAAAACAACAAATTCAAAACAGGCTATTTTTTTAACAGCTTTCCATAGATGGACTGGGGGGTGAACAATTCATTTTGAAACTAACAATGTTTATATACTGCATCATACTTTTATTAAAAAATAGGAGGAAAATTAAGTTTTCAGTGATACAGGCCCTTTAAAAAGTGTCCTAAAGTTTATAAAATGTCTAATTTTTCTTCTTAGAGATATCAGATCCAAAGATAATGCCTGAAAGCCAGTTTGAAAACAGACATTATGTAAGTTAAACTAATTAAAAATCGTCCGCTGACCAAGAATATCCAGTTGTCAGCGGTCCTGTGGTCAGAAGCTGACTAATGATGAAGCGCTAGAGACATGGAAAAGACTGACGTCATGCCTGAATTCACTGTTTTTGTGACATCACACAAATACACCTGCCTATTCTGCCTGCAGCATACTGAAGTTATAAGGGGTGTTTCAGCCCTGACTGCTTTTTTAATGAGGCATAATACAGGCCAGCCAATCAGAACAGAATTTGTTTACATACTTTAGTCTTAAAGGCACAAAACAGCCTGTTGATTTCTAAGGGATAAAGAGCGGTTGGAAAATAGTCATGTAAAAATGAATTATGGCTGTTTTTTGTAAGTGCACCTCAGAGGAAAATAATAAATATGAGCATAATGAAGGATATGGGCCCTTTAATACGTGCCATAAAGTTTTGGGGCATTTAAGTTATGGGTGAGACCTTCTGTCAAGGTCTTGAAGAGGCATTAAAATTGCATTAAATTTGAGTTTTAACAATTGTACAGCACCTTTGATTTAGCGGTATGCATGTTGAACAAGAACCAAACTGAAGACTATATAGATGATTAACTCTAAAACCTCATACGGCTTCTTTAAAGTGGTAGGAGTGGTATTATAATTGCAGCAGTGGACCTTTTGCCCGTTGAGCCTGTCTCGGTGTTGTACGGGAGGTAAACGCTACAGAAGTGTGCTTTTGTGCTGCTGAATGCCCCCTCGCGTATATTTGCTCAGTGAAGTGCAACACCAGCGTAAAGACTGAGCGTGCGACCCCAGTGGCCTCTACATCAGGTAACCGCGGCTAGCACTGCCGTTACGTGACATCGTTCACTGCTGGACAAGCCCGCGGTAGTTTCCATTTCTCTCTGGGTTATATTTTCACCCCTGGATCTCACAGCTTGGCAGTGAATGCAGTGTTGTTGTTATTGGATGTGTTTGCTTCCTTACACATTAACCAAGCAGGGCTTGGTGGTGAAATGGGTCAGGGTGTTTTTCTTGAGCCGATCTGGCGAGGATTAATCTCTGCACTGTGTACATTGTTCCAGTTTGGATGAGGAGGATCTCTTCCCTTATCATTTTCCATTGTTTTGGAGCTTTCGTGCTCATTACAATATCAAGTTTCTCTCTGCAAACCGACTGAGTCAGCCGTTTGAACTGTTCCATTGCGAGGGTGGGTGCTCTGCCCACAGTCGTTTGTTCGTTCCTCTCTAAAATACAGGATTATGCTTCGCTCTTTCGTGTTTTCTTTTTCTGGATGCTGATTTTCTGCAAATACACACACAGCAATCCTGTTTTTTAATCCAAATTGTCCATAAACCAGCAAACACATGAGGTTTTAAGACGGGTCACAAATTAAATGAACTCTAAGCAGGGATGGGATGGATTTAATGGTTCAGGGTTATTGGCTTGTTCATGATTCCTCAGATTGTCTCCACCCGTCCTGTTTCTGGCCATCTTTTTCTTTTACATTGAGCTGTTCCAAGCATAACAGTCCTTTCCAGTTAAATGAAAATTTCCAGTGAATTCTCAAAATGTCCGGAATAAAAGCATCAGTTTGGTTATCTAAGATTTAAGAGAGGCGAGACATGATTTAGTCAAGAATCAATTTGTTTATTTTCTTTACTGTCCAAGGTTCTGTCAAAGCCTTCGCCAACACCAAAGTTCAAAGATATCAGTATTTTTCCTGCTTTGGTTTTTTATTGTGTAGATCTCACATCTGCAGTGAACCACAGAAAATTATGTACTGCGTAATAAAAGCCAACAATACCATTTCAGTTTTTTATTCCTATTTTTGTCAGCATGTTGTACAAATATTTTTACAGTATAAAATCTAACTGTATTCAATTTATAGTATGTATTATATTGGGGGGGGGTAGTAATGTATGTTACACACCCACCCCATTAGTTTATACTGGCTAAATTGTAAGGCGCACTGTATGTTGTTGCAAGACAATTTGGCAGATTTCCTGTAATGATTTGCTGTAAACATGGTTTTCCTGTTGATTTTCCCTCCTTAATGTGTGGCTTATTTGAACAGATCCACTGTAGATTTCTAGATATGTTGCACCCCCGACCCCCCTCCACCCTCAGCCCCTCCATGATTTTTGGTCAGTGTTCTTTAAGTGCTGACTATATCGATGATATGCTAATATAAGCCTATTGTTATGTATCACAATATCGATTAAATATTGCCATATTGCCCACCCCTAGCCCCACTCATGATTATCCTGGTGCTGGACCTGCTGTTTCAGAAATTTGCTAGTTTGTGAAAAGTTTTTGGGTTTTGTTTGTAGTTGACTGTTACAACACAACAACAAACAAAAAGTAATAGGAGAACGTCTAGTGAGATGATTCATGCCTTTTCAGTATATTTTAAGTGTCACTATAATACCATAAACCGTGGTCATTTTGGTCACAGATATAATAATCCCGAGTTGTCCAGTCCCAGACTCGCTATAGGCCACTCTGCTTCAGAAGGATCAGTGAAATAAGCTAGTAAATGAACCTGTGATGAGGGGCCATGCTGCACTCATCTGAATGATTATGCAATACTGTGGTCAGTTCGAGTCAGCCGGCTAACAGCGGCCGAAAAGCTTTCACACACCCACCTGCGCTGAGAGTCGGGCCATGTGGAAGTGTGTTAGTGTGTGATTTCTGTGCTGCTACCTCATCATCTCTGCTCCAGATAAAGCTCTCATTACTCAGCTGCACTCAGTGCTCTTTGTGCTTGAACTGTTATCTGCAGTTTTTCCCTTCGTATTTCCACACGTACAGCACAGCACCTCTCCACAAGCACGTTCTCTAATGGCTGCCAGATCGGCTCGGCTGAATCAGCGCTTTGAGCGTCCACTGAATGATAAATGACCTGTTGGGAGATGCGTCATATCTGGTTTGGATACTGACTGAGCATCACTTAGGAGACGTAACAAGACGTTCAGTCACGTTACCAGTTTGGAGAAACATCAGCTAAGTTAGGACACTGACAATAGTAATAATAATAATCACAATATCATTCTTGAAAAAGGTTTAAATAGCTTTATCGTACATTAAAGTGCTCATATCATGCAAAACCGAACTTTACTCACTTTTTTGGTTAAGTAAGTTTGATGTGGTTTGTAAACGTTGTGAAAGTTTTAAAGCGTAACTCTTACAGACTACATAAAGGTACTAAGCTGCAAAAACAGCCTGCTTTAAATTCATTGTTTTTGTGAGGTCATGACAACCAGTGCATTTACATATATCCATCTATTCAGCCTATAGCAGTTTAGCTCCGCCTATTCGCGCTGAAGTTATAAGGAGTGTTTCACCCTAGACGCTTTTCAAATGAAGCACAATACAGGGCAGCTGATCAGAATGGAGCACAGCAACAAAAACAACCAGGGATAAATAGAGGTTAAAAAATGGTCATGTAAACATGAATCTGGACTAATTTTGGTACAGAAACCCACAAAAATGTCAACAGCAGGTCTTGGAAGAAAAAAAAATTAAATACAAGAAAAATGTGGGGTATGGGCCCTTTTTAAAATGTAGTTCAGCTTTTTAAAATCATACAAGAACTAAAAATAATGAACAGGGAAGGAAATGAAAAATGTGACCATTATGAAATAAAAATTAAAAGGGAAGGAACAAAAATGATGCTGATGATTTTAACAAGGAATTTGTTTAGCGATGAATCCTTTTTGTTTTCCTCAGATGCGACACGGTGACGAATGCGGTCATGATGCAGTACAGCCGAGACTTCAAGGGTCACCTGGCCTCGCTCTTCCTCAACGAAAACATCAACCTGGGCAAGAAATACGTCTTCGACATCCGCCGCACGTCTAAGGAGGTGTACGACTACGCGCGACGGGCTCTCTATAACGCCGGCATCGTGGACCTGGTGTCCCGCTCCGGGGGGCGCTCCCCGTCCTCCCACTCGCCTTCGCACGGCTCGCAGGGGGCGCTGGACTGCAGCGGCTGCCAGCAGAGCCGAGCGCTGCAGGAGAAACTGCAGAAGCTTCGGGAGGCGCTGCTGTGCATGCTGTGCTGCGAGGAGGAGATAGATGCAGCGTTCTGTCCCTGCGGGCACATGGTCTGCTGTCAGAACTGCGCCAAACAGCTCCAGGTGAGGACACGAGCACACTGTTTAAAGGAATATTTTAGAGAAAACTAAATCAGCATCGTAACAGATGTGCTTTCTGACACTGACACATTGTTGTCTATAAAAATGGACTAATTCAGGCTTGAATGTTGTTGATGCTACTGTTTTGTGTCATTGTTCATTTTTATTATTATTATTATTATTATTAATATATTATTATGTTATGTTTAATTTTGTCCCCAATATGTTAAATTCAACAAATAAATAGAAATTGCACACTAAAATGTACAGAATAATACCGTTTTTAAGTTCTCTGTAGATTAGTTAACTTTCCAGTTTGAAAATCAACAAAATATGTTATCTGACTGGTGCGCCCAAACTTTTGCATGTAGCTGTATCTGACAATACATCGTGCTACTACAGGCAACAGAAATAAAGCACATAGACCACCATGTTAAAAAACAGACGGGCTTCGCTAGCCTCAATCCATCCACTCGCACCCGGCTGTGAAAAATCAGCCGCTCATTATGGGGGGAATTAACCGAGACCAGAGGAAAGATTAATCCCCCCAGCTCGGCTTCACCATCTGCAGCAGTACAGCCCCAGTTGTGCAGCACTCATACCACAGATCACAGGGACAGTTATTCAGCTGAAAAGGCAGCCGCACTCACTACACTTGACCTCCACTGACACAAAGGAATAGTTCAGCAAAAAAGTAAAATTTACCCAACTTCTCTCTTGATAAATGCAGTCGATCAGCCACTTGAGCTGCGATGCCAGTGTAGCAAACAAGTAATGGAAGCTCATACCTCAGTAATATGCATTGTGCAAACTGGATGCCTTAATTATGACAGTTAGCACCATGCTAATTAGCAGAGTACAAGTTTTCATTACTTTTAAAGCCACATTAGCCTCGTAGCTCCAGTCCAAAACTAAACAAGCAAACTTTAGACACCAAACATGTCTTGGCTAATCGACTACATTGATACATTTTAATTTCAAACTATTCTTTTGAAATAAGCAATAATATATCACCATTCTTGACACCATTCTTGTGTATTCTAGAGTCCTGTTTATGCAGTCAGTTCTAAGCTTGGACGATGATGTAAATGTAGGCAAAATGTTATCGTCTGCAGAATCATCCCAATAAACGTTATCATCACCCTCTAGCTCGCAGTAATTTTAAAGTCAGAAGTGTCAGGTCTGATTTCGTGGGAGTTATATGACTTTATATGTTAACATCACAGACAAAGGCTCAGGAAGAAGATCCTGTCCGTTGTTTAATTAACATTATACTGACGAAGATGTGATTAAAAAATAGTAGATAATTCACTCACATCCTCAGAAGACACGTCCTTCACCAAAAAGAGTTCTCTTTGAACGCCCTTGCAATTACCAAATTCATTTCCACCAGAGAGGTCTCCAAATCCCCGAAACTTAGTCCAGCTTCAATGTGGTGGGGGACGTTGTTTGAGCTCCATATATGTTTCTTTTAAATGCAACACAAGTTCTGAACCCGCGAACTTTGTCTCTCTCTTTCTCTGCAGTCGTGTCCAGTATGCCGATCAGAGGTGGAACACGTCCAGCATGTCTACCTGCCCACCTGCACCAGCCTGTTAAACCTGACCATCACAGGCAGCAGCAGCCCAGAGCCCATCCACCGTGGCATGGCCCCACACACCTGCACTAGCAAAGACTTCTCCAGCAACGAGAAGATCTACCAGACCTAAGCCAGCCCAGCACTCTTCCACAAAAGCTTTTACTTTATTTACTACGACTCGGCGTTCATCGCGGACCACCACAACATGTGTTCTTAAAACACCAATGAAGAGACCTGCCAACTTTTTACTGTTTGTATGTTTTTGTCTTTTATTTAATCTGTATCAGTTGATCTGGTAAGCAGCTGCGTGTTCTTTTAAAATCTGAAAATCCTTTTTCTCTCAAAGACGTTCTCCTGATTCATATCATACATGAAGCTCAAACAAGTGTATGCACCTTTGGTTTTGTTTTCCTGCTTGTGAACATTTTAGAACATTTGAGGGTTATTTCCTCCCCTTAATTGCATTTTATGTACTTTTGTTTTTAATCGTGGCATTTTCCACTTTCAGTATATTTGATTTGCAGTGGAACCGAGCGTGCAGTATTTGTTTTTCAGTTTCCAGGCCGACGTAGAGGGATTTTGTGAACAGAAAATTGGACGTGGTCATTCTCCATCGTCCATTTTTTTTGGAAATTCAGTGCTGGTGGAGCTCCAAATGCAGGAGGACCAGTGGAAAAGTAGAGAAGGAACATGTGTGTTGGTGTTTGAAGCTTTCGTACTGTTTCCAACTTCAGCTCTGGTTGACTAGCAAAGTTCTTTTTATATGCAAAGGATTCTTGAGGATCAGTCTGTGCAATGCTAGCTGTCACAAAAGCTTTGTCGGAGATGTGTGAGGGGGGAAAAACGAGAAAAAAAAGTTAAAAAATAATAAAAAATAAACTAAATCTATTCTACACTGTCACTTTACCGAGGAGTTTCCTAAGTGTATTACTCATAGGGCTTTGCCTTAATGTAGCAGTAACACCGTGTGTTTGGTATGCATATTCTTTCTTTGCACAGACTATTGTTGAGAAATGGAGAGGAATTATTTTCTTTATTGCTGACACAATATATGGCACAGTCACTGCAGGGGATATTTTTTCACTTTGTACAAGTAGATTTTTGTTTCTGTTTGTTTGAAGCAAAAAACTATGCTCTGTACATGTAGGATCTTGCCGATCTTTTATATTACTTTGGACAACAGAGGTATTAATAAAGATGTGATTTTTAAACATATCGCTGGCTCTTTGTCTCGGTCTCTTACAGGGATGGACTGGTATTAAACCTATTACGATTCACTAAGTGTCCAAAAGTTTGTAGACGCCTGCTCATCCAGTGTTTCTTCTGAAATGAAGGGAATTTATAGGGAGTTTGTTCCTCCTTTGCTGTAGTAACAAGGCTTTACACTAGATGTTGGGACATTGCTGTGAGGATTTGATTGCGTTCAGTCACAAGACACTCAGGCTCATCGCAAAGGGAGCTCAATCACTCCAGAACACACGGTTTCACTGCTCCACAGCCCAAAGCTGGGGGGCTTTGTACCCCCCCTTGCCCACTCTTAGCATTGGGTCTGGTGACCATAAGCTCATGTGCAGCTGCTCCAGATCGTCCCATTCTATTGGTCTGTGATTTTCTATGGAGATTATACAAGCTGTGTGTGCACCGTGTCAGTAATTGGCGCACCTTAAAGTAGCTGAATTCACTAATTAGAAAGGTTGTCTGACTACTTTTGGACATACAGTGCATCAATAAATCTTTTCTCAGCAAGTATTAAAAGCATTAAAACATTAATATAAAAGCAATTTGTATATAAAATGATTGCATAAAATGATTCTAAGATGCTCGTCCTCTTCAGCTTCACAGGTTTCAGATAATCAGTACAACACGGTCTGTAAATAAAAAATAAAGAAATTATAGAGGTGTCTAGAAACAAACAGAGCTGTGGAAGAGTCTAAAATCACTGAGAAAGCTGTGTAGTATCGAGACTTTATAATAAAAGTAATAATAAAATTAATGTCCAGGATTAATCATATTTCAAAAGTGGAGATCAGATAACAAATAGTGAATATGAATCAGGGGTGTCCATACTTTTTTTCCAAAGGGGGCCAGATTGGACCCTAACAAAATACCCGAGGGTCGGTCACTGTGTGGAAAGTTAGTATTCATGATTCAAAATATTAATAATTCAAAATTTGCAAATATAAATGTAAGAATTATTGAACTACCTTAAAATCTCTTTGACGTATCAGACTTGTTTTCCATCCGTTCCACAGTAGGAAGGGCCTGGGTTCGGTTCCCCGGTTGGGCGACCGGGGTCCTTTCTGTGTGCAGTTTACATGTTCTGCCTGCGTCTGCGTGGATTTCCTCTGACTGCTGGGCTCCAGCACCCCCTGCGACCCAGGAGGATAAGCGGCTTAGATAACGTGTGTGTAGTGAAATGAGAAAAAATAGATTGCAGTACTGCTGCCACCAGCAGGAGAAAGGAAAGATTGCAGCATATTGCCTGATGTGCATCTGTAATGCATTGTAAAGAGAATCTGTCCAGGCAGGAGTGCAGTTCTGAAATAATTTTTTGAAATATTATTTTTAATAATTTTTTAGTGCTATTTTGGCCCAGAGTGACAGACCCTCAGGTATTTTGTTAGGGTCCGATCTGGCCCCTTTTTAAAAAAGTCTGGACACCCCTGATTTACATTCATTTTTTGTGAAGTTATCTGATCTCCACAAATATGATTAATCATTATTATTACTTACCAACTGTACTGTTTACTGTACATTAATACTATGTAAACACATGTTGTCCTGGTCAGTGTTTTGTGAGGAGACTCTAGCAGCAGGTCACTTCCACTGTGACCTATTAAAGAGGCTGCTGGTTCATGGTTATCAGACTTAGTAAAATTATCTTTGTTTTTATTCTCAAGTATATCATTAAACCTGGTTTGCGTCTCATTCCTGATCTGTGTATCTCCATCTGCTGGTGATGTAAACAGTAAAGTAACCCTTTAACCTGCTTCCTGACTTGTGACTGACACAGAGGTCAGAGTTTATTGGGCTCATAAAAGCTGAAACAGCACTTAAACACAGAAGCTGTTCTAATGCACTGAACTGTCTGAGAGACTGTCTATCTAACTATCTGTCTGTCTGTCTGTCTGTCTATCTGTCTATCTATCTATCTATCTATCTATCTATCTATCTATCTATCTATCTTTACCACTCCCCCTTTCTTTTCCTCCTCTTTCTCTCACACACTTCCCCCTCTCCATTTCTTTCTCTTTCTTCCCTATTACTCTCTCTATCGCCTTTCTCCCTCCATCTTTCTTTCTCTCTTGTCTTTTGTCTTTGTCTTTCTCTCTCATTCTTTCATTCTTTTATCTTTCTTTCTTTTCCCTCTCTCCTGTCCTTTTCTCTCTCCCTTCCTCTATCACTGTCTCCTTCTTTTTATCTTTCTCTCTTGCTCTTGTCTCGTCTGCTTCTTAAATGCTCTCCCATTTTCTTCCTGTTCTATCACTTTTTCTTTATATCCTCTCTTTCACTTCTCTTTTCTCTCCTTTTCTATTTTATCTCACTTGCACCGTTTATATTTCTGTTTCTCTCATTTCTATCCCTCTCTCTCGTTCCTTCTCTATCTCATTCTCTGTATCGTTCTTTCTGTCTCTCTCTCTCTCTCTCTCTCTCTCTCTCTCTCTCTCTCTCTCTCAAATCTAGTAATATTGTGAAAACTCTGATTCACTAGTTAATGCCTTACAGAGACGTTTTAAACGTTTTAAACGTGTCCTAAAATGTCTTTCAGATGTCAGTCTGGATGGTTTCCAAGCTGCTTGCTTCACCTTTCTCTGTAAAAAAGCTCTGCTTTAGAGAAAAATGTGGTTTTGGTCAAAGTGAACAGAGAAATGGATCTTAGGTTAACAGTTAACCCCTCAAACTACAGGCTTATTAATCTGTTATTACTCTGAATAATTATTAACTGATTTATTATTATGTTATTACATATTATCATCATGACTCTGTAGTGATGAGATGAAGAGAGTGAGGAACTGAAGTGTGGACCCCCATACAGACCCTCAGAGTGGTTAATAAAGGGGGGGGTTGTTATTGTTTTGTAAATAAATTTTCCTCCTTACAGCTGCTTCTCCTTTTCTCTTTACGTACTGACCCTGTTCCTAAATAATGCTTAACTAAAGGGCTGTTAAAGTCAAGTCCCTCTCACGTTCTCTAAATATGACCGTCCTTGTGGTCTGTGAAAGCGGTGATGGTTTTGACCCCTGTGATCTCCTGTGGGGGTTTGTAGGGAGTTCTGATTGGATAAGGATCAATAATGAACACGTCCATCCACAGAGAGAGCGTGTTTATCTAGCACTCTTCTGTCCCGAGGGTGATAACACACACAGCACTCATCTCCATATGGAGCAACACCCCCCCCCACACACACTACACAGGCATGGTCATCCATCTGACCAGCACTTTCAGAACTGTCACTTAGAGACATTTGATCAGGATTACATCATGAAATCTAATTATAGTGTTATTTAGCACAACATATGACAGAAAACAAAGGACTTTTAAATGAGTTCAGTCTTACAGTAACAGCTTCATCTCCAGGTGCAGGAAACAGTTCATCTCTGCGCACATCAAGCGCCGTGTTTGTGTTATTAAGCGTTTATTTAGTCTGGATTTAGTGCAGTAATATAAAACAATAGAAACACATTTGTTTTCTAAGAGTATGAAGTGAATATAGACCTGCAGAAGTTCCACAGCTCCCCCAGGTGGCTGAAGAAAAGCACTACAGTATGACTTTGTTTATTATTATTATTATTATTATTATTATTATTATTATTATTATTGAAAACAACAACAATAATGATGACAATAATAATAACAACAGTATTATTATTATTGCTGTTGTTGCTTTAGATGTTAACATAGTACTACTGCTAATACTGCTAATCATAATTGCATCATTATTATAAATAAAACATGTTAATAAGAATTATGTAGTCTTATGAATTTGCTATAATGTCAAAAAACAATCATGGTAAAGTATAATACATTATTATTATTATTATTATTATTATTGAAAACTTTAATGATAGTATTATAAAAGACTATGTACATAATCACAGTATTATTATATTAAATAGTAATATTATTATATGATATAATAATACTGTATTTTATAACAATGGTGTTAATAATAACAGTAATCATATAAATATAAAAAACTATTATTATTACAATGATTTAAAAACAACAACAATAATGATAATAATAATGTTGCTTTAGTCACTGTTAACATAGTATTACTGCTAATACTGCTAATCATAATTATAATAACAAACATCTTTAGAAAAAAGACAGAATAATGTATTATTATGAATTAGCTGGAACTATGACAAAAACAATAAATAATAATAAGACATAATAAATATATATAAATATATTATCATTGTTGTTGTTTTGTTGTTGTTTACAACTTTTATAATAGGATTATAAAAAATATAATAATTATAGGATTATTGTATTAAATAGCAATATTATTATATGATATAATAATACTATATATTTTATAACAATACTGTTAGTTATAACAGTAATCATATTAAAATGAATACAAAATATTATTATTGTTATTATGTGTTATTTTATGTAAGCTATTAATATATAAAAGAATGTAATAACAATGATAATAATCAAACAATTAATTAGTATATAATAATATGTATTATATAACAATAATGTTAATAATTGTAATACTAATATTTCTATAACAACTATAATATTTATTTATTTACTTATATTTTCTTTTGGAAAGCCGTAAAACAGTACATTTAATGGAGTCATTTATTTTTATACAGATCTTCTATGTTACATCATCCAGTGTTACTGTAGAGAAGAGATCTGTCTTAAATCTGTCACCTGCTCAGGCTCAGGCTCAGGCTCAGGCTCAGGCTCAGGCTCAGGTTCAGGTTCAGGTTCAGGCTCAGGTTCAGCCAGAGTCTCTGAGCTCTAATAACACTTACAGCTGCTGACCTCTTCCGTGTGATATATTACAGCCTGGTTTGAGTGGTCAGACAGCAGAGGGGCAGCAGAGGGATGAGACAGCGTTAAAGCCACATCTGCACTCTGTCATATCTGCACTTTAATTGCACTTATTTCTTTGTGTTTGGCTCTAAATGCCTCTCTGCTTTGTGAGACAAGCCTGTTCTCTGATCTCTCTGATGGAGATGTCATTTGGCATGTGGTCTGACCTTCAGCAGGCCGCTGATCTAATCTGGCTGCCAGATAGTGTCCTTTGAAAGGAATTGACTGAGCTATTTACAAAAGGCTTCAGAAAACATCCTTTATCTTCTCTGAAGAAGGTGAAAGAGTGCAGACCAATTACAGCCACAGAGTCCTTCTCCTTCACGCACACGAGAGCGTCACCACATTCGGTGGCACACAGTGGACTGTATCTCCTCTCATTACATGCACAGCTACAGCTCAGTACAAAAGTTTGGGCACCCCTGGTTTAGTTATATGCTTTGTTAAATTTCTGAGTGAAAATAAGTGAAAAGTCCTGCTGGCGACATCTCATATACATAAAAATAACGGGTGGTCATGACTTAGTAAGGCGTGGGAATGAGATAATTACGTCATGGCCACAATTTAGTAAGGTGTGGGAACGAGATCCTAATGCGTAGCCACAACTAAGCAAGGCATGGGAATGAGATTAAGTTGTGGCCACAACTTAGTAAGGCATGGGAACAAGATCCTAATGCGTAGCCACGATTTAGTAAGGTGTGGGAATGAGATAATTAAGTTGTGGCCACAACTTAGTAAGGTGTGGAGACAACATCATGCCTTACTAAGTTATGGCCGCACATTAGGATCTCGTTCCCACGCCTTACTAAGTCGTGGCCATGACTTAATTATCTTGTTCCCACAGCTTACTAAGTCGTGGCCACGCATTATTTTTATTTATGCATGATGTCACCAGCAGGGCTCCGTAATTTGCTGAGTATACATTGAAAAAATAAAACATAAAGTGTGCCATAACTTTTGCACAGGCCATTTTATGCAACATTTTATGTTTTATTTTTTCCTAATATGTTAAATTCAGCAAATGAACAGTAACTGTACATTAAAGTGTGCAGCAGCGTGTCTCTGTAGAGGATGTGTAACTTATTTACACTTAGAAAATCTACAAACTTTTGCATAGTACTGTATTCATGTTATTGTGTATTAATATAACCACAAAGTCTTTAATGCATATTATGTCACTAAGATACCACAAATGATGTTTGGTACCATTTGTTAGTTTTAATAATTTCTCAGCATAATTTTTAATCATTTTTCAACAATTATAACTTACAATTTTTTTGTTTATTCAATATTTCAAGTATTACTGGGTCAATACATTCTTAACCCTTCACTGTGTGAATTATGTCACTCACGTGTAGAAAATGTTTTTACTTTTTTTTCTAACTGAAAATAATTGAAAAATCGCATGCAACACAACAGCATGTAACCATAGAACTGCAATATGCAGTGCATGCAGTGGAGGTAAACCAATACAATGCCATGGGACACATTCATCATCCAGGCATGTACAGCCAATTATGTATAAAATAGTGTCCAATTTGCCAGTTTACTCCCATTGAATGCATTGCAGATTACAGTTCCATTGTTGCACGTTGTTGCCATAAGGCAACAATTATATTTTATTGTTTCGTACAAACCCCATGAAATCTATACTATACTTTATTTATGAAGAAGAAACTTTAGCCTCACACTGACTGTGTGAGTTTTTCCTGACAGTTTTGTGAATGAAGATTGAAAAAAAAAATTATATATGTATATATATATATATATATATATATATATATATATATATATATATATATACACTTTGAGAAGGCTACAGTGACCAGGCCTCACTATGTGATGCACTCATGAAAGTACAGATGGCATGTAAGGGAGGCATGTAATCAGATAAATTTTAATCAGAAAGCCTTCAGTTTTACCACTGAAAAGAAAAAATATTCTTTTATATTGTAGTCAGGCTTATATTTTTTAGGAAATATTTGTTGCCATATGGCAACAGCATGCAGTAAAGGGTTAAATGATAAATTATATAGCGTAATTATGTAAACAATTCATAATAGTTGTGCACTGAGAGACCAATTTTGAAATATGACACATTGTACATGTTAATTTTATTTTAAACCTTATTATTGATGTTTAGAATCTCTGTGCATTATTCTGGACACATCTACATTTTTTCCATTTCATTAGAATCATTTTATATATTTATCTGTAAACAAATAGTCTTATCAATACCTTTTTATTACAGTAATTCCTAATGTTTGAACTGTGGTGTAAGCATATGTTAACATTCATTAAACTGACGAGACTATGATTTATTTATGTTCCCTTTCTGCTTTCGGTCATTTACTCATTCCCAAGCCAATAATAATGAGGAAAAAACTGGGAATGTTGGAGCAGGAAAACTCTAAAATGTGCAGGAATGACTGAACTGTAGCTGAACTGGAACACAGTGTAGTTAACTACTGAGTACAGCAGGGGGCACTGTTGTCTAACTAATCCTCTCCACCTCTCTGGTAAACCATTGTGTTATAAAATGCACCTCAGCTCAACAGCATCACCACTAAACCGTCACTTCAGAATATGATGTAAATACTGTCTACACCTTCAAAGGACACGACTAAGCACAGCAACAGCGCTGACCTATTGTAGCTGTATTGTTCATGCAGCTCTATAAGGAAAAGGAACTGATCTTTTGTTAGTACACTCATCTTGACGTAGAATAAATGGGCCTAGTGACAAATCAAGACTCAGATTTTCATTCATATGTGTGTAAATGAATGTGCATTTTTATTGCAATGTCTTATCCAGACTCAAAACATACAACCCTGTTTCCAAACAAGTTGGGACATAGTGCAAAAAGTAAATAAAAACAGAATGTAATGATGTTTAAATTATTTACACCCTATATTTCATTGAAAACAGTACAAAGGCAACATATTAGATGTTGAGAAATTGTATTGTTTTTTTTTTATTTATGCCCATTTCGAATTTAAAGCCAGCAACACATTTCAAAAAAAGTTGGGACAGGGTCAATAAAACACTGGTAAAGTTGTGTAATGCTATAAAAAACACCTGGTAGAACATCTCTCAACTAATTAGCTTAATTGGCAACAGGTCAGTAACATTACTGGGTATAAAAAGATCATCCCTGAGAGGCTGAGTCTTCCAGAAGATGATGAGGGGCTCAGCTCTTTGTGAAAGACTGCATGGGCAAACAGTACAACTACTTAAGAATAACACTTCTCAACATAAAATAGCAAAGAACTTGTGGATTTCATCATCTTCGGTACATAATATCATTTAAAGATTCAGAAAATCTGGAGAGGCTGAAAACCATCACTGTCTGGCTGTGATCTTCAGAACCTCGGGCTGCACTGCTTTTAAAACAGACATGATTCTGTAGTAGAAATCACTGCATGGGCTCAGAAACACTTCTGAAAAACACTGCCTGTGAACACAGTTCTTCACTGCATCCACAAATGCAAGTTAAAACTCTCCCATACAAAGACCCATACATAAACAGGATCCAGAAACACCACCGCCTTCTCTGGGCCTGAGCTCATTTAGGATGGACTGAGGCACAGTGGAAAAGTGTCCTGTGATCCAATGAATCAAAATCTGAAATCCTTTTTAAAAATCGTGGACTCCAGGTCCTCCAGGCTAAAGAGGAGAGGGACCACCATGACATGTGTAACTTGTACTTGTGTGAAGGCACTATTAATGCTGAATGATATATACAGGTTTTGGAGCAAGCATGAACGGGAAAACATTTCACTTTCAAAACTACAATTGTTCTCCTCACACAGTGTTAGTAAAAGAAGAGGTGATGCAATAAAGTGGTAAACATGCCCCTGTCCCAACTTTTTTTAAGAAGTGTTGCTGGCATACATTGGGCATGTATTTTGTTTTTAATATTTTGCAAAATAAAAATAACTTTGGTTGTTAAAATAGTCCTTATATATATTACTTACATTAAAGGTAAAGTAGGGTTTTTCCTTCTCCTGTAAAGTTACCACTTTTGGAGATTGCCATCATTTGGAGATACAAGGTTTTGGTCCAACAGCAGCGATAGATTAATTGCAATTTTTGTCCAAACTACCCACTACTGCAGTCTAGAAAGTAGTACAATCTAGTGCAATTTGAAAAGGTTGTTTTAAAACCACCACCTTTTTTCAAATTCAGTCTCTTTTTCAGCACAGTGGAAGCTCTCAGCGCCTGAGAGTGTGGAGGAGTTGTACTGAGTTAGGAGATGTTTCTCGTGGTGAGGGGAATTGCTGTGGTTAACTCTGCAGGTGCCGGCTGTTATAGTGCTGTTCCACCTGCCGCAGGGCACAGAGAGAACAGCGTCTGTGTGAGGATGATTGTAAGTGCTGTTACTGGCTGTCCTGAGGCAGTTCAGCAGGTAGTCTCACTATCACACAGTCTGAGCCTCAAAAGGATGTCTGGTCATTGGAAAGTTTTACTGTGGAGCATGACCAGATCTACCAGCAGGGAGACTGGGGTGAGTATCCAGGGGCCCTGCATGCTAAAAAAAACAGACGTTAGTCTTGCACTTTAGTGGCAAGCACTCATAGCAACATGCCTAGGAGCATTCCCTTCTTCCAGGCACAAAGCCACGGTCCAGTTGACCCAAGACCCAGCTTACTGTCTCAACATATGGAAAGCATGAGAAAAAACACCTGTACAATTATGCTAATTTCTGCTAGCGGCCCTATGGGACTCTAGTAGTTCATTACTAGTTCGTGGGGCAGTCGTGGAGGTTAGGGAACCAGCCTTGTGACCAGAAGGTCGCCGGTTTGATCCCCTGAGCCGACAGTATGTGACTGAAGTGCCCTTGAGCAAGGCACCTAACCCCCCCAACTGTTCCCCGGGCGCTGCGGATAGGGCTGCCCACCGCTCCGGGCAAGTGTGCTCACTGCCCCTTAGTGTGTGTGTTCACTAGTGTGTATGTGGTGTTTCACTGCATGGATGGGTTTAATGCAGAAGTCTAATTCCGATGTGTTCAGACACAGTTGGCTAAAAGGTTCATTCCATTAGCGCTAAGCTAAAGGCAGTATGTGTGAATGTTTTATGCCAGTTCTAGATTAAACACAGACATTTAAATGATGGTTAGAAGATGAAGGTTAAAAAGAAGGTTTTAAAACGTTTCTAAGGTTATGAAGTTTCTTAATACTGACACTAGATGTTGATGTGTTGTTGATAAGAGCTCTTGTGGCAGCGATTTTTCAGCACAACAATATTCGTGTACTGAGGCCTACTCAGTGTGAGTCTTGTTAGAGTCGCGTCGCGCTCGCGTCATCTCGATCGTTTAGTGTGAGGTGGTCAGGACGGCCGTCTTAAGTCAGTCTTTTTCTCATCTTGACGCTGCGACAAAATCAACCGTATTTGATTATCGTAAGCTTTAAGTCTTGGCCCATGCAAATAGTGACGTGCCAGGGGCGCGCATGAGTGCTGGTGGGCAAATGCATGTGGCCGGCGCGATAGAGAGAGAGAGAGAGAGAGAGAGAGAGAGAGAGAGAGAGAGAATGCATGCGTTGGTGCCTGAAATCTCTGTAAAAACAGCAAATCTGCTCCACTTTAACATAATAATCACATTAACCTAAAATGTAAACTGACTGTTTTAATATTGCAGGTTCACTGAGTGTAACAGTGATGTAAGGAAATGCATGTTTTGTTGATGTGTAAATTCTTATATCAAATTAAAAAGTAGCAGCACATTTTACAGGTTAATTAAAAAGATTCTGGGTGATGATCTGCCAGAGTATACAGCTCTACAGTGAACTGCTCTGAGTCCCAGATCTTTACATGCTCAGCCAGTGTCTCTTCCCATCTGTACCACTACAGAGTGGAAGGAAAAGTGTTTATCTGCTTGTAAATTTCCACCAGGTGCATGATGGGAAATAATCTCAAAAATTTAGCTGCAGTCTTGTAAATAGTGACACTGATTCCTAGTCACGGTGTATTGCTGGAGCCTATCCCAGCTGTCATTGGGCGGAAGGCAGGATACACCCTGTACAGGTCGGCAGTCCATCGCAGGGCAGACAGACAGACATACACACACACATTTATACCTAGGGGCAATTCAGCATGTCCAATCAGCCTGACTGTATGTCTTTGGACTGTAGGACCCAGAAGGATAAGTGGTTTAGATGTGTGTGTGTGTGTGTGTGTGTGTGTGTGTGATTCCTAGTCTTTACAAAATCACAGTCTGTGACTAAAAACCGTGACACTGTCTTTAGATGTGAGAGGATGTCAGACTTCAATCTTTCAAAAGGCTTTTCAAAGTCTTCCTGTGTATGGTTAGCATTAGACAGACACAAGATCTAAATAGTCCAGTACTAGCAGGGGACCCCCTAAGGGCCTTACTGGACCCTTACATTGCTCCTCACACAGTTTTAAACCCATGACTCAGGAGTAGCTACAGTTGTATTCACACCACCAATCAAATGACATGTTCTGTTGATTTTCTAAACACATTCTCTACAGAAAACTTAATATGGCATTTTTCTGCAATTTTTAGTGCACGATTTATTTGCTGAGTTTAACATTTTGGAAAAAAATAAAACCTAAAATATAAAATGTGCTGGCGATACATTCAGAGTCTTTACCTTTGTCTCCTTTAACTCATTAAAATCTGCCCCCAGACTAGTTGGTGTGTGCATGTCTACACTGGTCATGGAAAAAATGGATCAGCATGTGGAATTGGAGCTTTCTGTGTGAGTAGCAGGATGAATACCGACTGGAATGTTTTACTAGATTTTTACTAACATGAATTTTAATTATTACATCTATAAACAGAGGGTTACTGCTGTACTTAGTTCACCACTTTGTCAATGAGTCACAAGGGACATTTACAGTATTTTGAATGAGTTGTCATGTAGGCTGGGCATTCAGAGGCTAAAATGATGGTGAAGCACGAGGCTTGCCCTTTTTTCTTTTGCATGCTGATGTGTGAGGTAGCTCTTTTCATTCGCCCCTTTCGTCTTTTCATCGTAATAAAGTTCATATTGAGATATATAAGAAAAAAACAGTCTAGATTTAAGTCAGCAACAAATCTGAGCAGTGATTTTTCAGTGCAAACCATGTGTTTATTCGATATCTGTGATGTTCTGTGGTGAAAATAAGCTTAATACAGCACTGCAGGCTGGCAGCAACAGAAAGCCATGTTAGTTATATAATACTTGATGCATACTGTACATGTTACTTCAAGTATGTTGTCTAAAATGTTATTTAGCAACCTTTGTGTATACAGTAAGTTCATGTATACCGTAACCAGAGCATATAGAGTGAAAAGCATATTGGTTTTAACCGGCAGGTAGATCTGCGGGGCGATTGCCGCAGGTCTCATGCTATCTGCTTTTCTCTGTGAAACTCTTGTGCAGAATAAACCGATGCAGATTCCGTCGTGGTCCTGTTTCATTCAACCCAACGCAGAGTGGGGCTGTGACGGAGCCTTGGTTACATGTTCTGCTGAGTTTCCCATCACTGTATAGAAGAAGCTGCTACCTTTACTGTTGGATGGACTGTGAGAGTTCTGAGTGGGTGAACAAGCACAGTCAGAGCGCAAGTCAGATTAATAAACATTTATTATTGTTTTGTTACATTGGAGTAACTATTAAATGGGACTGGAATATGAAGATGAAGTATAAAAGGCAATTTCTGACTCAGAATAAAAGTCTATGAATTTTCGGTTCTGTTATCATGTTCAAAATAAATCACTGCTGTCAGAACAAAACCTCGTATCTCCATTTTGGTCATTTTTCAGTTTTTGGCATTATTTGAAAATGCATGCTGGCCTTTGCATCGTGTGTAAATTTAATGATGAATGGACCAAAAGAAACGGCCCAAAATGACTTGAAAAAAATTCTGGTTCCACTGACTTACATTAAAAGTAGAGTATGTTTTTTCCTTTTCCTGTAAAGTTACCATTTTGGAGATACGAGGTTTTGATCCAAAAACAGCAAAATGCAACAACATCAAGAACCACATTGTTAACAGAGAAGATCAGATTAAATGACAGAAACCACCACTTTTTTGCATCAGCCTAAAGCACCGATTTTATTGAGACGTAGTCAGTAAACACTAACTACATTGTCATTTTTGTTTTATTAATTGAACATAGTGTTCATATGGAGGGCTCATTACCTGGGACCACTAGGACCAGTAAGATCCAATCTAAACCACTGGAGTAGTATCTGGTTCTCCTCAGTTAACTCCCAGTATTAAATTCCACCTAATCTTTCAATTTATTTAGCAAACACACATGAATCTCTTATCTAATCCCAGCCTTGATTTTGTGGCTGTGATGCTAAAAGTGATCAGTGTCCCCAAAAAAGGAGGTTCTTTCCACTCACTCTGCTCACACTGTGGCCATTTTGCTTGTTATGTCATGTACATGGTGTGAACAGGGTAGTTATTTAGACAGCAGCTATAAAAACTGGAGCAAAAATTTGTGCCTCACACCTAATGCCTGTAAAAGCTTTGAAAAATGGGCAAATGGGTCTGCAAATCACAGCTGACTGACTAATTATCCTGTTTACACCCGGCAGGCAATGAGCAAAATGGCTGCTGTGTGAATAAAGCAAATCATGGTGGCTCTGTTGATTTGGGTGAACTTCTATCAGGTGAAAATCAAGGCCAAGGCATGTTTGGACGTCACAACCCTTTAAAGTGCTTCATAATCTTGAGCAGCTGCCTCGAAAATGTTCTGCCACAATTCTGCCCACTGTATGTCTATAGAAATAAATGAGGCTTCTATCGATTTAAACAAAAAACTCTATTAAAGTTTGTTTGGCAATATTTTATAATCCCAAAAGTAATCAACCAGCTGAATCATGTTTGATGTGTAAAGCTTTTTTATTTTTCACTGGAGCTACAAGACTAATCTAGCTAACAAACAGACAGGAACCCTCCAGGACTTTCCAGGCCTTCAGAAAAGACCTAATGATTTTCAGGAGTTGCAGTAGTACAATCATTGCTGTCTGTAGTAACATTGTAGTAATAGTCCTATTACATTATTAAGTTTTGGTTGTAAACAAAAACAAATTAAGCCTGTGAGATGCCCAACAGAACATTATGTAGTCAGAATTTTCATTTCTGTGGTGGACTTTGCAATCATTGGTTAGGACTTCAGGAGCTGAACTGAAGGCCTTACATGTTAGAATAAGGCCCGAAACATACTTCACGCAAGGACGTGAACGCAGACCCTTCAAGCTATGCAGACGGGGTTTTGTGCATAGTTACGTTCAAAAATGTGTCACAACGCATTTCGTAACACAACGCAAGCACAAGCTGCATTCTGAGCGTTACAGCAAGGGGCGCTATAACGACAGCCAAGCCTGTGACAGAGGAATTAACCAATGTTGATTTGATTTAGTATGGATGGGACCAATTTCATGAGAAAGACATTATTCTAGCCTTTCTGGAAGTTCTAGATTCTGATTGTGAATACAAAAAAACAGGTTTCAGTCAGTTAGAAACTGTTACATACAAGCTAAATGCATCTGTCTGTAACAAAGTTCAAATCTGTGCTTAATCTAGATAAAAAAAAATAGCACTTGCATAGTAATAATACTAATAATACTAATATAATACAATATATTACTAACATAGTATTAGAAATCCCATAGGGAAGCCTTAGCATTACCATTATCACAAAGATGGTTGTTTTCCTGTTTTTAGACTACATTTCAACAACTGTAGTCTGAACTAAAGGGTTCACTCTAAAAGCCAATGCGCACCTCAGAAATTCCAAAGCATTGTTTTGAATAAAGGTACACACACAGGTGTCAGTATTTAGTGTCAATCCGCAGCAGCGCTGTGCGACTCCGAGCACTGTTCAATTTCTACATGTGATTCAGGGCAACACTCAGCATTTTCTTATCACTGCATTAAATTAAACCCAGAATTAGACCACAAAGAGCCACAGTAGATGACACGTGGCTTGAAGTTTACACCAAGAAAGTCTTTCTCTCTCTCTCTCTCTCTCTTTCTTTCTCTCTTTTTCTTTCTCTGTCTCTCTATTTTACTCTTCCTCTTTCTCCCTCTCCATGTCTCTCTTTCTCTGTCTTTCTCTCTCTCTATTTGTCTCTATCTCTGTCTCTTTGTTCTCTCTCTCATTCTCTTTGTATCTCTTTTTCTTTGTCTCTCTCTCTCTATCTCTTTGTCATTCTTTCTTTCTGGTTCTCTGTCTCTCTCTCTCTCTCTCTCTCTCTCTCTCTCTCTCTCTCTCTCTCTCTCTGCTCAGTCTCATCAGCCTCTATCTCAGTGCTGAACTGACACTGAAACACATCTGATTCAATAAAGTGAATCTGCAGAGGCTCCGTGAACACAAAGTGGCCCTGCGCTGTCATGAATTGCCTCTAACTGGACATTTAAAGCAGCCTTGGCCTCGATGTTTACAAGACCTGCTGTGGCCAATTATCTTCCAGCGTCTGTGCAGAAGGACCCTCTGTGTTTTTTAATGAATGTGTGCGCTTGTGGTTTATACAGCGTTTCAGTTCAGTATACAGTATCCTAACGCTTTCAAACTAGATATAGGAAGAAGACTTGTGCTGTTACTGAACATGTGAAGGATTTACAATCATGGCCACTTTATCAGAAACGCCTTGCTTGTAGCTCCATGTTGCTGGTGTACAGATAGAGACTGTAGCTAATCAGTTGATGCAAAAGCAGTCCTGTGGTCAGAAACTGACCACTGATGAAAGGGTAGAGGGGGAGTTAATACACTGTGCAGCAACAGATGGACTACAGTCTGTAACTGTACACCTGTATGGTGAATCTATAAAGAGCAGTACTGTGAAAAAGACCCTTTATTTACTGAATTTCCAGTCAAAAAGGTCATTAAATACAAATTAACGTTTCAGGAGATGTTTCTGAGGAGATCAGATATAATCCTACAGAGCCTCACTGGCGACATCCTGTAAAAATACAAATAATGCGTGGCCACAACTTAGTAAGGCATGGGAACGAGATCCTAATGCATGGCCACGGCTTGGTAAGGCATGGGAATGAGATAATTAAGTTGTGGTCATGACTTAATAAGGCATGGGAACAAGATCCTAATGCATGGCCAAGACTTAGTAAGTCATGGCCATGAGTTAGTAAAACATCCACAGGTGTTTCTGTCCATCCTTCAAGCTGTTCAAGAAGAACCTCACTGAGAAAAGGACACAGGCACATCAAACAAAGAAGCTGAACAATGGACTGACCACCCCAGAGTCCAGACCTCAACACCACTGAATGTGTTTGAGATTATTTGGATTGTGAGAAGCAGAAAATGTAAATCCAACTTCTAAGACTGAACATTGGAGGTGTGGAAAAACAACCTTGCAGATTTCTGAAAATTTGAAAGCGAGTCTCCCAAAATATGATATAATATTTAGTTGTTGAGGCTTCTGTGATCTTGTCATGTTTTCTGCTTTTTCCTTAAGCTAAAAATGAATAACATGTACTTAATGGTCATTTTTGGCTGGAAATTATGCAAATAAAGGGCGGGCTCTGATATTCGCACAGCTCTGGAGCTCATATAGCAGCTAGTAAGTGGAAGTACACAGCAGGTGTTACTAATAAAGTGGCCAGGGAGTTTATATGAAGGCATTAGAACTGGCAGCAGAAGGGGAGTGTGATTAGATATTAAATAAGTAATATAAATCAGCTGTATCTAAATAAACTATATTCTGTAGGTGGTATGTTTTAGTCATATGAATGAGCTGACAGCTCTCAGTGTGGTATGTGATGCATGCAGACGGATGCATGATGCATAGCTTGTTTTCTGGGTCACAGCATGACTACACTGGCAGCAACATGACTCGATGGTTAATACCATCTGACCGTTCTGGACTTTAAGTGATCCTCAATCGCAGATGGGCCTATTCATCAGTATGGACGGTGATATGTTTTGCTACTTCAGTTGTTGTTTTTGTTAAAGGGGAATTCCACCAATTTTTCAAAATTTCTACATAATTCAATCATAAAGATGGAAACAGTCATTCAGAGTGGTTTGGCATGAAATGCTCTGTTCTAGAGAAACTTACAGAGTCAGAATTATTCACAGTGGTGGTGACAGGAACTAGACGTCTGAAGAGTTTAATGCCTCCAAAAGCTCCCATACAGAAAGTTTTTACATGAAATGGGTATAAATCTGCAGCCTGATGTCTGAGACAGTGTTTACTTGTGGTTTTGACACTTGTTTTGGCCTAAAACATATATATTTTTTTAATCTATTAATGATGGAAATGCACGTGCAGCATGTTGTTACATAAAGATGGTCTCCAGCTTATTTTTCCTGATTTTCCACTATTTTACCATCATCAACATTGCACATAAAAACTCAGAAGACAGGTGTAGGTTCACTGGTGGTTTTTACAGTAAATAAAATGGCTGTATTTGTGTTGTAGTCATGTTGACCCCTGGTTCCTATCACCACCACTGTAAAGAAATCTGAGCCTATAGGTTTCTCTACAATGAACCGTTTCACACCAAACCACTCTGAATGACTTATTTGTTTACATTTCAGTCACTGAACTAAGCAGAAGTTTCGAAAAATCCTTAAACAAGCATTGTTAAAGGGGAAAACCAGTCATTTTTCCAAAGTGCTATATAATACAATCACTGAGATGTAAACAAAGTCATTCACAGTGGTTTGATGTGACAAAAAGAGAAACTTATAGGCTCAGATGTCTTTACAGTGGTGGTGATAGGAACCAGGTGTCGTGATGACATGTGAACCTACACATGTCTTCTGAGTTTTTGTATGTTATGTTAATGGTACAGTAGTGATGGTACAATGATGGTACAATAGTGGAAAATCTGAAAAAAAAAAAAAACTAAAAATTTCGTCATAAAACACTTTGCCTGTACCTCTCCACCATGAATGTATTTTAAATTTGAATACAAAATCTTGTTTCAAAACTATCATAAATTAGTTTTTCAGGCATCAGGCAGTGAATTCATAACCATTTCAAGTAATACCTTTCTGTGAGGGAGCTTTTAGAGGTGGACGTCTGGTTCCTATCACCACCACTGTGAACAATTCTGACTCAGCAACTTTCTCTAGAACAGAGCGTTTCACACCAAACCACTCTGAACGGCTCTGTTTACATCTTAACTGTTTAATTCTGCAGAAATTTTGAAATGTCAGTGGAATTCCCCTTGGTAACAGCATCTCACAGCACAGCGATGCAAGAATAGTTTTATTAGTCACCACAACAAGGTGAATGGTTGTGCGAAAAGGCTTCCGTTCATCCAACAGTTTAATCACGTCCTGCCTGATAACAGTAATGATACGCTGTGCAGGAGTGCCTTGTTCGGTATTCAAGCCTTCTCTCTTCAGAAAGTTATTTTCTCTGCAGGTGACCGCCATTGACTTTCTATTTAACACAGCATAATGCTGAATTACTCAAACGCTAACAAGTCACTGGGCAGCTCAGGCTGATGCTCATCCGGCTCCCCTGCAGCTCAAAATGGCAGAAACGCAGAGGAGAGAGAGAAACTGGAGTCCAGCTGTGAAAATGAAGTTCTCTGAATGCTGTGAATCAGATTCAGGACATTACACAAAGGTGTTCGGGCCTTTCTCCAAACGCAGGGGAGAGAACGCTACAGCTGTGACAACAGCGCTCCGATGACATACAGAGAGGGAAGAACAGCAGTTTGTACATCAATGACACAAACACAGGCGATTTTATGAGAATACTGTATGTTTTTCTCACTCATTGAATCAAGTTGTAGAAATTATGTGGAAAGTGCAGCTTCTAAACTTTCAATCCTACGGAGCCCTGCTGGTGACATCCCTTATAAATAAAAATAACACGTGGCCACAACTTAATAAGGTGTGGAAATGAGATAATTAAGTCATGGCCATGACTTAGTAAGGCATGGCAATAAGATCCTAATGCGTGGCCTCAACTTAGTAAGGCGTGTGAATGAGATAATTAAGCCTTGACCACAGCTTAATAACGATAATAACTAAATCGTGGCCATGACTTAATTATCTTGCTCCCACACCTTACTAAGTCGTGTTTTTTATTTATGCGGGATGTCACCGGCAGGGCTCCACACAATCCAGACCACATCTGTGTTTGTACGTAGAAGAGGAGAGATGGTATTATGATTTGAATTTGATGAAAAGTTCATACAATGTTAGAAATGAAGGTTCTGTGCAGCTAATAAAGGTACAAACAGTGTAAATGTTCCCTCAAAGGCACAACAGTGGTTTAAGGTCTGATTGTGAACCTTAAATAAGTTTTTCCAGGTGACAAGTTTGTATTTGTATCTTTTCATAACCAAATGTTTTAAAACAGTACAGTAAAATAAAAGCCTGGAGGCGAGACGGGGTGTGTGGAGTCAGTACAGCTTAGAAAATATCATTTCAGTGGA
Source organism: Colossoma macropomum (assembly GCF_904425465.1). Classification (NCBI taxonomy): domain Eukaryota; kingdom Metazoa; phylum Chordata; class Actinopteri; order Characiformes; family Serrasalmidae; genus Colossoma; species Colossoma macropomum. The sequence continues at coordinate 42,947 of NW_023495463.1, forward strand.
TTATGGTTCAGTTATGTTCCCTGACTAAAGGTACTGAGATGTACCCTTGAGGGTCCCACCCCAGTGACAGTTTCGTACCTTTATTTCTGAGAGTGCACAGTCTTGTTTTGCGCAAAGAAAAAACATCTTAAAATCATATATTTGCCATATTTATGGCATCACCTGACATCAAAACACACAGGAAAAGCCAGAACCTGTGGATACAGACTGTAAATCTACTGTAAATATAATTACACTGTAAAAATTGGTCTGTTAGTTTGACTTCATGTGGTGACAAAGCAGTTTAAATGGTTTTATTTAACTCCAACACATACTTTGAATGAAATGATGCAAAGCACAGTTTTCCTTGGATTTAGAACAAAAGCAATATTTTATATCAGTTCAAACCTCAAAAACACTTCAAATCAACTTCTGCGCTGTTCCACTTTTTACAGTGTATGTAGTTAATCATATACATCATCTTTACATTTAAATATCACAGCAAAATGACAACACTGGGCTTCTTTAGGTTTCATGGCTGTTTATATGACACACTGTTGTACTAGTTCAGTGTTCAGCACAGTCGTCCAGCTCTGAAGGATGACCGATTTCTCTCTCTGTATCAGGGCCGGTAAAAACGCCCACCTGAACGTAATCCAGCCCTCGTTCTCTTTATCTCTTTCTCACTTCTCTCTTTCTCTCTCTCCTATTTATCTCTCGCCCTCTCTCTCCTTCTCTCCTATTTCTCCCTGTCTATCACTCGCTCCCCATTTCTCTTTTCTCCCTCTTTTCTTTCTGTCTCTTTCTCTCTCCCCCTCTCTCCCTCTCTCTCTGTCTCTCTCTTCTCTTTATCTCTCTTTTCTCCCTCTCCCTCTGTCTCTCTCTTCTCTTTATCTCTCTCTCCCTCTCTCTTCTGTCTCCTCTCTCTTTCCTTCTCTGTCTCTCTCCTGTCTTTCTCTCTCCCTCCCATTTATCTCTCTCCTCATTTCTCTCACTCCCTGTCTGTCTCTTTCTCTCTTCCATTTCTCTCTCCCTCACTTCTCTCACCCATTTCTCTTTTCTCCCTTTTTCCTCTTTCCCTCCTCTCTCTCTTTTCTCTCTCTCCCTCTCTTCTTTCTCTCTCTCTCTCTCTTCTCTCTCTCTCTTTCTCTCTCTCTCTCTCTCTCTAACTCCCAATTCTTCTTTTCTCCCTTTTTCCTCTTTCCCTCTTCTCTCTTCTTTCTCTTTTCTCTCTCTCTCTATTCTTTCTCTCTCTCTCTCTCTATCTCTCTCTCTCTCTCTCTCTCTCTCTCTCTCTCTCTCTCTCTAACTCCCAATTCTTCTTTTCTCACTTTTTCCTCTTTCTCTCTCCCTCTCTCTCCCTCTCTCTCTCTCTCTCTCTCTCTCTCACTCTCTCTGTGTGCCTCCTGTCTCTGACGTTTCCTCATGCAGTACAGCCTACAGTCATAGAGAACGTGAGGAGATTCTATCACACAGACACACTTTGACTATTTTAGGGGTTAGAAACATGTTTCTGATTAAATCTGAACAAAAACAACAGCCACATGAAGCATGAAGGAACCGAGCTCTGTTAGAGTGACACGCTAGAAATGACACATGAACACTGCGCTTTACTTACAGCCCTGAAGCTCATTCCTTTTTTATCAGGCCCACAACACACTGATCTCCCTCAACCCGTGTGTTCAGCCATACACCAATAATGGAAAACCAAAATTAGTAATATTTTTATTGTAAATATATACTTCTATTGTAAATATGTCCACACACTCTCAGACAAAAAGGTACAGTACTGTAACTGGGGTAGTTCCCCTCTTGTCACTGGAGTGGGACCCTCAAGGGTCCATCTCAGTACCTTTAGTCAGGGAACATAACTGAACCATAATCCACTGAAATGATATTGTCTAAGCTGTACTGACTCCACACTCCCCGTCTCGTCTCCAGGCTTTTATTTTACTGTACTGTTTTAAAACATTCGGTTATGAAAAGATACAAATATGAACTTTTCAGCTGGAAAAAACACTTTTTAAGGTACACAATTGGACTCAAAAGCACTGCTGTGCCTTTGAGGGAACATTTACAATCTCAGTGACTGTAACAGCCTCAGCTACCACGGACACAAGGAGAGCAACACCAACCCACATTTAACAACCAAATACAGCAGAAAGTTGCTGGGAGTCCATTTATCACACAGTGGCCTTCAGAACTATTGGCACTTCCAGTAAAGATGGAGAAAAAGAGGTCTGAGAAAACATCTTTGTGTTTTATCAGTGTGATCTCACCCTGAACACATCATCGCTGTGCTAACAGGGTCTTACAACATCTTCCAAACTTTATGGGAGATGGAAAAACTTACTTAAAGGGAAATTCCATTCATTTTTTTAACATTTCTGCACAATTCAGTGGTTGAGGTGTAAACAAAGCCATTCAGAGTGGTTTGGTGTGAAATGCTTCACTGTAGAGAAATGAACAGACTCAGATTTCTTTACAGTGGTGGTGATAGGACCCAGGGGTCACCACGTCTACAACACAAATATAGCCATTTTACTTACTATCCAAAACCAGCAGTGAACCTCTTAGTTTTTATATGTAATGCTGATATTGGAAAACGTTTTGCCTCACAACACCCTGCATGTACCTCTCTGCCATTTAAAGATAAAAAAAATAAAAATTTTAGGCCAAAAACAGTGTATTTACATTTTATTTACAAAGTTATTACATCATTTCATGTAATAACTTTCTGTGAGGGAGCTTTTAGAGGTGGACGTCTGGTTCCTATCACCACCACTGTGAACTATTCTGACTCTGTAAGTTTCTCTTTTTTTCTGTGGGGGTTTGGTTACTCCTGATTGCTCCCACTCATCTGATCCACAAGCGCAAAATACTTCACAGCCACTTCATTTTTCAATCTGTGATTTGATATAAGAACCTCTAATCTTTCAGTACTATTTTAATGTAATTTTATCCCTAGTCATTTTGGAGCATTTCTATTGGTCCATTCATCATATACTGTTCACAAGCTGCCGTTTTCAAAAGAAAAACCCCAAACTGAAGAGGATACAGTTATGACAGCTACAATATAAAATGATGTTTTTGCACAAGCTTTTCTTCTTTCAGCAATTTTGCTTCCCCGAAAGGTTCGATTTCCCTCATATTTTCAGTGTGACTTAAAGCTGTTAATCAACACTGCTATTTTTTCCAGTACCTACACCAAGGGTGCGAATAACTCTGGAGGCCACTGTATATATTTTTGTCCTATCTTGTATTAAAGCACTAATTAGGACACTGTCAGATTATGCCCTCAGACTGTTTATGTAATAACGATCGTAATGTAAGTGGTCATGTTGTGTTGCTGTGTGAGACTCACACAAAGTGGAGCCGTGAATCATGATTACCGTCTCTGAAACACTCGCAGATAAACACAGACAGGAATTCAGCTGCTTCTCAAGCCTCCACTCATCTCCACTCATCTCCACTCATCTCTGAGTCCACTCCTCTCTACACAGGGTTAACAGGCAGATTAAAGCGATAGTTTACAGGTCTACACATTTAACCCCAAATGGAGTCGACAGATTTGAAGGGTGGAAAATACTTGTACCTTGTTACTGTACTCAAGTATTATTTCAAAAGATCTGTACTTTCCTCCAGTGTAATTGAAACATTTACTAAATTATATTTCCAAGAGTTAAAAAAAATACTTTTTTGCTTTTCATTTTAATCTTCAAAGTATTTGTTGCAAATCTTAAAGGCCACTGGCCACTAGCATAAAATATCTTAAGTATCTATCTTAAGTTAAATGCTCAAAGGAATAATTTGGTTAAAAATCAAAACAACGTGATTTATTACTTACCCCAGATGCAGCCGACCAGCCAATACATGTTTAATATCTGACATGTGCTTCTTTAGTCTAGGAGATGCTAGGCTAACTTTGCTAACAAACACTGGACTTAGACTGTCACTAAACGCACAAACATGCCAAAATCTTTATTATATTCATTATCTTTATTTCTTTATTTGCTTCAAAATTGTACCTACTATGATTTATTATCTTATGATTTAATAAATGGCATACACTCTTAAAAAAGATGGTTCTTCAAAGGTTCATCGTGCCTTCAACATGGTGATGGTAGTATGAGGAAAGACTGATTGAGGGAGGGGAGAACTGGATTTCTGGGCAGCTTCTGCTTGTAGCTAGAAGGCCAGATCCCAAACACCTCATACCTGTCGTAGGACTGATGCAGGACTGAGGAACAGGGAGGAGATGGGGTGGCGGTGGGAATTGCGAACCCTTGGTCATGGGAACGGAGGGTGAGGATGTGAATTTATAGGGCGTTAGATTGGAAGAAGGAGGGGTTTCAGCCATGTTCCTCCCCCCAAACTTCAGTTATAACATAACTACATTTAGTAAAGAAAATGGTTCTATATAGAACCATGAACACTCAAAGAACCCTCTGCATGATTAAATGGTTCTTTGCATTGTGAAATGGTTTTTCAGATTGATGGAGAATGTGCTGTATATGGTTCTATAGAGAACCTCTTTGAAAAGGGTTCTATATAGCACATTCTCCATCAATCTGATGGACTGTTTCACAACGCAAAGAACCATTTAATCATGTAGAGGGTTCTGTGGGTGTTCATGGTTCTATACAGAACCATTTTCTTTACTAAAGAACCCTTGAGGAACCATCTTTTTCAAGAGTGTAGATAGACCTTATGTAAACACTTAAGCTACAATGGAAACTACATTATCATAACGTCATGCTTTGTAGTACTACTATGCAATATCACATTTGTTAGCTGGCAAAGCTGCAATAACTAAGACAGTTAGCTAGAAGCTGCAAATAACAAATAAAGCTATGAAAATGAGGTTTTGCATTCCATTTTGTATAAACAGAGCAAAGAAATCCAGTTGTAGTCCAGTATATATAAACATGGAAGAACTATAAGCACAAGTTATGGGCTACATGAACTTACTCAGGTGGTAACGTGTTATTTGGTCCAGTAGGGATCAGCTGCATCATGTGTTTATTCAGGTTCCAACATATGCGGTTGAGGCTCATTTGTGCTGAAAATGTGGTCAAAATCGTAATCAGACATTGTTTTGGTTATCTTACGCTGCATCTGAGTGTTTAAGAATTCACGCAGGCCCACGTTCAGTCGTCTTGTGCAGAATGAAACCACATATTGTCCAGTCACTCACAGTGGCTGCCCCACCGTTCACCTATGAGGAGATGTTTATCTTTGGTTTTATAGATTAAGTAGGTCAGGGGTCGGCAGCATGATGTTTTCCTGCCCTGTTGTGGCTCCACAGCAGAATTAGACTTTTAGATAAAAATAAAATAATCCTCCTTTACAGTAAAATAAAGCTCTGCTGATCATTCAACACAGTTTTAATAATAAATGGTCTTAAATGCTGGAGTTAATGTAGAACTGCTAATTCACCCTTTAACCCTGAAGATCAGCACAGAATGCTGGTCACCATACAGACAACAGTTTCATCTAGATAGTAGCTAATGAAATGGCAAAAAGAGAGATTTAAGTTGAACATTGATTCTTTAGAGATGAACAGACTTATTTGCATTTAGAATCACTTCAGCTGGTTTTCTGATACATTTAATCTGCAATGAGAAACTGAAAAACACTAAAAAGTTGCGAGGCTGAAGTCAGAGTCTTGTTCGAATTTTCCATTCCACCTTAAATAGTGCAGCAATTGCATTCTGGCACCTCAGGCACCATCTAAGGTGGAACGGGATGGTTCAAACAAGAAGCTGGCAAATGAGAAGCGACTTTAGCCTTGTAAATAGTCGAACACGGAGGGACTTTTTACAAGAAAATATTCCACTTTTGAGAAAAAGTTTCCTGCTGGAGATGCGAGAAAAGCAGCAGTAGCTGAGCTAAAGCTTAAAGCAGAGCAAAGTAAGTCTGTGTTTTCGTTTATATTATATTTTTTAGCCTATACTAGAACATCAGCACATACTGAGACATATTTACAGCCAAGATGGTAAAATGGACATAACATGTTGTGGCTCCCAAGGTGGTTTGATATTTGTTGAAAGAATTCTTAACATTTGGGCTGTCGACCCCTGAAGTCGGTCATACCATGTTCTAAACCACATCAGTGTGTCTCTGCAAAACAAATGAAGACAGTTTTGGGCATGTAATTACTGAGATGACATGCGGTGACAATCTAAGACCAGTGTTTGTTAGCAACATTAGCATAGCATCTCCCACTCAAAACTAAAGATGCAAACTTCAAACCAAACATGTCTTGGCTGGTCGACTTCACCCGGGATAAGTTATCAATCATGTTAATTTGATTTTTTCACTATATTATTCCTTTATGGGAGGCATTAAAAGCAATAAACGTAAATGCTGCAAACTGACAAAAGCTAAAGTGCTCAAACTTAAACTTGGAGTCTAAAACTCAATTTACTAGTTTGGATTTTATCCACTTTCCACTTAAACATTTCCCTAACAAGATTTTATGCGGCTGATTTAAAGGGGAATTCTACCAATGTTTCAAATGTCTACATATTTTATTGGTTGAGATGTAAACAAAGTCATTCAGAGTGGTTTGATGTGAAAACCTCCTTATCGACTCAGACGTCTTTACAGTGGTGGTGATAGGAACCAGGGCTCGATGTCCACACCACAAACATAGTCATTTAATTTAATATCCAAAATGACCAGTGAACCTTCACGTCTTCTGAGGTTTTAGATGTTGATGATGGCCAAATAGTGGAAAATCTGAAAAAAAAGTTGTCTATGGTGACTTTTTTGCCTTAAAACACCCTGCATGTACCTCTGAACCATGAATGATTAAAAAAAAATTAGAAAATTTAGAAAAATCGGTGGATTTCCCCTTTAAGAATGAAGAAACGTAGAATAACTTGGCTACGGACAAAAGAAAACAAAAAGGCTCTGCAGTGCATTTCACAATCAGGAGAGTTTCTGCCACAAACCCAGTACAGGTGTATAAATAGCAGTGTCAGTCACATGACTCAGCCCGGGCCTGAACCATGTTATAATCAAGGCTTTTTTGAGTGCCATGGAAATGTATGTGTTTTTTTGTGAAAGAACAGCGTGGGTTCACTGCAGTGACTTTCGGTTTGTTCGGAGGAGACTGCACTACAGCAGTTGCCATGGGAAACCTGAGAATGTGTAGGATTTGTCCACAGATCCGGGCCACAGGGCACGTGTGCTGCGTGTTTACTGTGTTTCACACTATTCTTAGAGCTGCCAGCACTTTCACCGTCTACTAATTACCTCACACAACTAAGAAAGCCGCGCAATAAGATAACGCTGTGTGGATGTGAGCGCCAATCTGTGAGCTGACTCAGAGTCTGTGATTCGATATGGACGCAATGATTTCATAACCTTTTGAGGTAAGTGTCAAGTGATAGAGCTGATAAGCCATTGATTTACCGCCACATTGCTATTCTCAACTCAGCGAAAGAGGCAGATAAGAGAGAGAGAGAGAGAGAGAGAGAGGGAGAGAGAGAGAGGGAGAGAGAGAGAGGGAGAGAGGGAAAGCTGACGGCATTCCTCCCACACATACACGAACACACTATGCTGAGCAGATGCAAAACATCATTACAGAGGCCGGTTTCTGTTTTAATGAATTAAACTACAATCGTTCACATCAGAGATGGACCATGAATTTGAGAAGGCTTTCAAAAAATGACGGTTCTTCAAGGGTTCTTTAGTAAAGAAAATGGTTCTATATGGAACCATGAACACTCAAAGAACCCTCTGCATGATTAAAGGGTTCTTTGCATCGTGAAAGTGTTCTTCAGATTGATGGAGAATGTGTTATATATAGAACGTTTTTGAAAAGCGTTCTATATAGCACCAAAAAGGGTTCTTCTATTGTCAAGCTTGACGTCGTAACAATAGAAGAACTCTTTATGGAATATAGGTATAAGGAACCTTGAACACTTAAGGAACCCTCTGCATGATTAAAGGGTTCTTTGCATCTTTTTACAGCACTTAAATGAGCACTGAGTTAAGTATTTATTGTACTGTATTACACTGCGCTGTGTTTAACTCTGTTCCTTTTTCTCTAGGTATCAACATGGACTTCTGTTTCTAGCAGTATCTGAGCTCAGGACCGGCTTTCTCTCTAACCTATTGGTAACTAGCAAAGATACTTTCTCTAGATAGACAAAGCACTTTTCGTAAGTCGTTTTGAATAAGAGCGTCTGCTGAATGCTGTAAATGTAAATGCATCACGTAATGGTTCTTTAGACTGATGAAGAACGTACTGTATAGAGTTCTATACAGAACCTCCTTGAAAAGGGTTCTATATAGCACCAAAAAGGGTTTTTCTATTGTCACAAGCTTGACATTATAACAATAGAAGAACCCTTTTTGGTGCTATATTAAAGACTTTTTTAGGCCATAAATGTTAACACTTATGGGATTCTAGTAATTTGTTAGTGCCAAGCTAACAGGGAGTGCGTTTACAAGCACTTAATAATCCGAAAACTGCTGAAAATCAGATTTTGTCAGTAATCTTCTCAATGTGTTTATGTGTGCTTGAGTAATCATATGATGGGGAAACTCCGGATTTACATGAGTCAGACAGTAATCGGATTTCTGCTTTGCAACCAGCCAATAAACTCACAGAAGAAGGCGTGACATAAACGTAATGTAGAACTCAAACTTCATGCCACAGCTTTTTTTTTTTAATCTCGCCACTTTACCTGAAAATATGAAAATACATCATCTAGAAGATGAAGAATATTTAAATCCTTTATTTCTTGTTTGGTTTCAGCGTCGCTCCAAAAGTGTTTTGCTGCATCTCGCCCCAACACTGCTCGCTTATATCCAGTACCGCGGTCAGTTTCACGCATGCGCAGACTGAGAAATCTGAAAGAAATCAGAGTAAGAGTTTATATGCACTGAGAAATCTGATTACTGAGCTAAAGTCCAGCTCTCTTTATCAGATTTCTAGATCAGAGTGTGCTGTTTACATGACCATTTGAATAATCAGATAACTGCAGAAATCCGATTATGATCGGATTATTGAGTGCATGTAAACGCACTCACTGAGTGAAATTAAACAGAGGTAAAGCTTATAAAACTAATCCCCAGTTTTATTTGAATCTTGCGACTGACACAAACATGTGACTATTTCAGTGGTGCGTAGAGCTGCTGCTGTTCTCCATTTCTAACAACTGACTGAAACCTCGTCAGACTACCACTCGTATTCACAGTCACTGGTGTATCTTCCAGAAGGCCTAGAGTGACAGTTTTTCTCACAAATTTGGTCTCATTGTAAATCAAAACATGGTTAGTTGTCAGTTTCTAACTTTTTTTGTGATAAATTTGACATATAAGGCCTCCAGTTCAGCTCCTGAAGTCCTAACCAATGGGAGAGCTGCTTGGTTGTATCTACCTAGATACCACAGAGAAAACAATCCTGATTGGATCATTTTTCCTTTATCGTTTCAAGACTGTTTCCAACCAGAACTTAACAAAGTATTTTGGTAACAAGCAACAGTTATTAAATATTTACGTGTAATAGTCTATTTATACTATTTTCTTGTAACAAATTGACTCTAAATGGCTCTTTGATCAGTAAGATTTAGTTACATATGTTCAAATATGAGGCATGCTGATATTAATTTAATTGAAAGTTCATTCCTGATGCTGTAAAGCTTTCTCAGTTATTATGGAGTCATCTACTTATTTATTGTTATCACTTTACTATGTATTATTATTACTTTACTAGAATATTTCCCTTGTATTAAAACTGTTTATGCGTTTTTACCTGCAACAACATACGTTTTGTATTATTTTAGGTTGTGCACAGTGATTCCAAACCAAGCTTATAATAGTGGAGTACACACACACACACACACACACACACACACACACACACACACACACCCACACACACACACAAATAACATCCTCCATGTCCGGATGTGTCACATGACTCTTGTCTCTCAGGGCTGAAGGCCAGTGACCAGACAGATGCCGGACCACACAGAGGGGAAAGTGCAGGGACCGACTTCAAACAGCCAGGAAACAAAGACAGAGAGAGAGAGAGAGAGAGAGAGAGAGAGACAGAGAGAGAGAGAGAGAGAGACAGAGATTCGTAATAAATATATAAATATAAATTAACGACAAGGTTTTATACATATATATTATATAAACCACTCCTTCTTTTAATTATTTTCCAGTCAAAATAACAAGTTTTTTTATTTGTCTATATATGTATATTCATATATGTTAAATATATATATATGTTAAATATATATATGTCTATATATATATATATATATATATATATATATATATATATATATATTTAAAATGTATGTGTATGTGTGTGTGTGTGACATATATACATACATATATATATATATATACACACATATACATGGAATGCATTATGTATGATATTATGTACGTATTATAAATACGCGTGTTCACTGGATAAGCACATAGTTTTGAAAATTGCTCTACACTGAGTGCAGTATGAATGTGTGGACTTTACTGAGGGTTTTTCTATTCTACATAAACTGGAGTGAGTACCGTAAATTGGAGTGAGGGAGGTGTAGGATGTGCTGAAAAAAGGTATGGCATTGATAACAATGAGGAAGAGGCGAACAGAGGGAGGGAGGGAGGGAGAGAGAGAGAGAGGGAGAGAGACATCCTGTTTTGGAAACACATGCTGTGTTCTGTGTTCATGCACTTAATCCACTTTAAGCCACATTAAACCTTGTCGTTTTTCAAGCAAATCTCTTCAATCGCTTTATTTACATGTCTGTCTACAAAAGGAACATGAGGAAGGGGCTGTGTTTACTTCTGAAAGACCAGACATCACTTATAGTTATTATAGTAGACCATACTGAGTGAACATCGCTTTGTCTCCTGCAGGGTGTGCATGTGTGCATGAACGTTTGTATATGCATGCATGTATGTGTGTTTGTTTTTGCCCATTTTTAGAACAAAATGACCTGACTGTGGTAAAATCAGAAAAACAGAGCTAGCCTCTGTCCATAGTTAACACATAGGGGACATATTATGTTTACACAAAGGTACTTACATATATATTGGTGTTGTCAGAACAAAACCTTGTATCTCCAAAATGGTAACTTTACAGGAGAAGGAAAAAACCTACTTCACTTTTAATGCAAGTCAGTGGAACCAGAATTTTTTCCAAGTACGTTTGGGCCGTTTCTTTTGGTCCATTTATCATGAAGTTTACACATGATGTAAAGGGCAACAGACTTTTTCAAATTATGCTAAAAACTGAAAAACGACAAAAAATGGAGATACAAGGCTTTCCAAATAAAGTTTTTTTTTTTTTTTTACTTTTCTACATCATTTGAGCACAGCTGCTACTGCCATTTACACCATCTGAAAATTTCATAATGTACTGACCAGTGGAACTGCTCCAAAATCAGTTAGAATAAAATATCTTTACATTAATGTACATTAAAAGTTGAGAAAGTTCTTGCCTTGTCCTGTAACGTTACTATTTTGGAGATAGCTGTTGTTTTGGACAGCGACAACATAGATAATATGTACGCAACACACTATTATTATATATAGGTACTTACATAATGTTTACATATATATCATTTATATCAAACATATGTGTGACCTGCATGACATCCTCACAAGGTACCCACAAGTGTGTGCGTATGTGTGTGTGTGGGTTCAGAGGACACAGGATAAGCCGTGTGAGCAATCAGACGCTGGCAGTGGTCAGCAGTGTCGGGTCGCGGGGGAGTTTGGCAGGAGTGTTAGAGTAACGAGGGAGGCATCCTCCTGTCGAGGAAAGAGAAAGAGCAGCACACACACACACTTGTGTCCCACACACACGGACGTTATTTACAGCCGGCCGTGACCGGTCCGACACACATCGTCCCGGAAACCGGCCTGCGTCCCTCCCTCAGCTTTATTGATCTGAGAGCTGTTTGTTAGGAGCGAGATGAACCGCTCAGATAGAGGCCAGAGAAATGAAAAACAGAAGGACGGAGAGAGAAAGAAGGAGAGAGAGAGAAAAGGGGAGAAAGACAGAGGGGGAGAAAGAGAGAAAGAGAGAGAAAAAAGAAAGAGAGGCAGAAAGAGAGAGAGTGAGGCAGAGAGAGAAAGAGAAAGAGAGAAGGGGAGAAATAAGGGAGCAAGACGGAGGAAGAAAGAGGCAGAGAGAGGGGGAGAGAAGGGGGAAAGGGAGAAAGGGACGGGGAGAGGGAGAAAGACAGAAAAGGAGAGAAGGCAGGAGCAAGAGAAATAGAGAGAGAGAAAAAAGAGAGGGATGCAGAAAAAGAAAGGGAGGGAGAGAGAAGGAGAAAGAGACAAGGGGAGAAAGAAAAAGAGAGCAAGATGGAGAAACAGAGAGAGGGAGGGAGAAAGAGAGAGAGAAAGATGGGGGAGAGAAGGGAGGAGGGAGGGACAGAGAGCGAGAGAGAGAGAGGGAGGGAGGGGTGCATGAGCCAATAAAAGCTTAATGGACTCAAACCAAAATAGCACCTTTTAATTGAGAGGAAGAGGGAAAAAACACAGAACAATGCAGAGGAAAGGGAGCATGTGATTAAAACGGCGGAGGTCAGCAGGGACGGGGCGAAATTCCTCCCCAAAACCGGCGCGCTGTGACCAGAGTGAAATTCAGCTCTACTCTCTGTTACACAATGACTAAAGTGAGCGGGTTTATCAGTAGACGCTGTCCTTTGGACCGGTCAGTGCCGTAAACATCGGCTTTGTGATAGGAAAACACAAACAAGGCCAGTAGTGTACGCCCTGAAACGTTTGGCTGTTATTACTGGAGCCAGCTGAGACTGAAAGCACTTAACATGCGCAGAGTCGCGCAAAATATTTTGAAAAATCAGTGACGGCTGAGCTCTGAACACCCTGTCCTGAGTGCGTTCACTAACGGATTCCATAAAAAAACAACGTATTAAGATATATAATATGTTATACAATGTGTTTGATGAAAAAATCACTTATTATTTGATTGAAGCTCTGAAATTCTACGTTTATTTATTTATTTATTTTGCTCCCTGTGCTTCTGTCCACTGCTGCTCCCACAAGAGCTGCCATATGTCAGCAAACATGGGGCAGTTTTTTTGTAAACATGTAACAAATTAACAAATTAAAAACATGGGTAACACTTTACTGTAGGGTTCCGTTCATAAGGCTACATGACATCTACATGAGCTCGTCACGACAACTGACATAACCCTACGTAAATGTTTATAAAGGTTTATTCCAATAGGCGTCATCTGTCGTAAAGGCTACATACAGCATACTGTGAGCATTAAATGCATAAAGCAAAATAAAAGTCCTAGGGACGAACCAGGAATTCTGGATTAATGTTGATATCTTTCGTGTACACAAACATTCATAAAATGTCAAAATTAGGACTGAATGTAACTACATTAGCATTACTTAGAAATATACAATTTATGCCAGAAATGTTGTAAGTAGTGAAATGAATAAAACACAGATATTTTAGCAGAACAGCCAAGCGTTGTCTAAATGTTTTTGCTTGTTTGTTTTTTTTTGCTGTTTTTTTAAAATATAAATATACATGATACATAATATGTACATTTTCTAGGGATATATATATATATATATATATATATATATATATATATATATATATATATAAAACAAAAATATTGAAGTACATCATATTTGAACAGTTTTTGTAGATTTTTGTTTTAAAGAGGGCTAAATTAATTCATCAATACATCATCAAATATCGAGTTTTGAAATATAAGTCGAATCTAAACATCTGGTCGATGACGATATATTTTTAAGCAACTATCTGCCGATATCGATATGATTCCGATATCATCGTGCACCCCTAAAAAAGCCACAGGTACATTTTCAAGCAGGAGCCTCACGTTGGTTTTCATATTCGCTTAGCTCGTCATTAGAACTTTCCGTTCCACCTTAAATGGTGCAGCAGCTACATTGTGGCGCCAACCTTCACTGCTGCGGCATTTAAGGTGGAACGGAACCGTCGAATGAGAAGCTTGTGAATAAAAGGCTAAGTTCAGCTCCGATTATCAAGCCAAAGGCGTATATCATTTTCACGGCACACACACACACACACACACACACACACACACACACACAACACCACCACACCATTCACAAGCTACACACATACACCCCCACTTTCTCTCTCTCTCTCTCTCTCTCTCTCTCCAGTCACACATACTCTCTCTCTCTCTCCAGTCACACATACTCTCTCTCTCTCTCTCTCTCTCTCCCTCTCTCCAGTCACACATACTATCACTCTCTCACTCTCCAGTCACACATACTCTCTCTCTCTCTCTCTCTCTCTCTCTCTCCCTCTCTCTCTCCAGTCACACATACTCTCACTCTCTCACTCTCTCTCTCTCTCTCTCTCACTCTCCCTCTCTCCCTCGCGCCGTCGTGCCCACATTAATCCTCCTCCACTCACTCTGAGCTTTCAGCGCTGAACCCGTCGCTCTTCTGGACACTGACTACAAACCAGCCGACCCTCTTTATCCCCCCAGACTGGATCCACACGAGAGATTACACTCAAACTTCTTCTTTGTCGGGGCTGATTCAGAGGGAGAGCGCAGAACAGTGACAGTGCCCGGCGGAGCCACACTGACGGAGGGGCTTCACTCCGAGGCTGGATATGTTTACCGTTAACGGTCGTTTATGAGGCAGAAAGGTGAGTTTGATACAGAAATACAGACCTCAGTCTGCGCACGGTCGGCTCGCAGGGGACGCCGAGGAGCACCGAGCATCGAGATGATTGTTTCCATGGCAAAGTTTCTGAGGTAGCTTCACAAACTGCCGCGGGGTTTTTCTCCTAAAAAGCCGCTGAAGTTTCCCACCTGCGAGGACCGGGCATGGCGACCGGGCGCTGCTGCCGCTGAACCCGAGGTAAAAATGCGTTTTTATCCGCCTCATGTTTCTCTAAACGCCTCCGAGGCGCGTCTGAGCGACTTTTTTAAAGGACCAATATCGTGGAAAACTGAACTTTTTAAATAAAAGAGTTTGACAGAGTAGATGAACACTGGTAAAGTATGAAGCGTACATACAGTTTATATATGGAACCTAATATCCAAAATTTTGAATTCATAATTCATAATTTTTGTGACGTCACAAAAAAAAACACGTCGCTGCGTCGAGGTAGAAATGCATTTTATCTGCCTGATATTTCTCTAAACGCTTCACCGAAGCTTGTTGGAGTGACTTTTTTAAAGGACCAATATCGTGGAAAACTGAACTTTTTTTAAAAAATAAAAGAGTTTGACAGAGTAGATAAACACTGTATGTTTGAAATGTATGAAACATACATACAGCCCATATATGGAGTATAATATTTAAAAAATTATTGAATGTTTGTATTTGTGACGTAACAAAAAACAGCACATTTTCCACAATGGTGGCTCCAAAATGGTAACTTTACAGGAGAAGGCAAACATTTTTTACTTTTAGTGTAAGAGATTTTATTCTAAGCAATTTTGAAACGTTTCTATTGGTCCGTTGATCATGATTTTTTTCACACACTGTAAAGAGCAGCTCATGGGCTCTAATGATGTAGAAAAAAAATGCAAAAAAAAGAGATACTTGTTTTTTTACAGCGACAGTATATTCATTCACCCATTCAGCCTACAGCACTTTAGCCCTGCCCACTCACACTGAAGTTATAAGGAGTGTTTCAGCCTTTTTGAATTTGAATGAGGCACAATACGGAACAGCCAATCAGAACAGAGCTCATTTACATATATCAGTTTAAAAGGCTCAGTAACTAGAACAGTCTGTTTAATTGTAAGGGGTAAAGAGAGCCATGTACAGTGAATTATGATTGTTTGTGATAAATAAAACTACACTAATATGTGGAAAAAACTAGAAGATTTTAGGATATATATATATATATATATATATATATATATATATATATATAAAGGATAAATATATCTATATATATAAAATAAATATATCTTATTTTATATATATATATATATATATATATATATATATATATATATATATATATATGTATGTTTCGGCTGTTGTTGGAAGAAAACCCTGCATCTCCAAAATGGTAACTTTACAGGTAAAGGAAAAAACCTACTTTAATTTCAGTGTAAGTCAATGGAACCTGACTTCTTTCTAAGTGATTTTGGGTCATTTCTTTTGGTCCATTCTTCATGAAATCGACACACAATGTAAAGGGCAACAGGCACTTTTAATTTATTTAAAAAACTGAAAAACATGCTGTCTAATTAGCATGTTTGGACACTGAAAACAAAAATGTAGCGGTCACATTTTTTGCTTTTTTTCATTTATTTTTTGTTATATATGTTCATATATACACACTAGAATTGTCTGAATTAACCACAAAGTGAATCACCCCCTTCAAGTTTGTACACGTATGAGTTTCCCTCAGTTTGAAATGATCAGCATTCCTTTTTTTCCGTCCATTTAAACATCATGTCTATTTCTGACAAACTGCTTAACGTGAGGGACGTCTCTTCCTTCCCTAAAGAAGGGAGCCCTTTTGTTTGCTTAGGAGTCATAAAGCTGTCATTACTGCTTGTGAATGTAGGTGAAGCGTGTTTTATGTCCAGATCTATTCTGGAGAGTCCAGCCTGTATTGACCTGAACCACATGTTTTTGATCACTCAGGCTGCTTTGACTATTGAGCTGTTTACATTACCATATCTTACTTTAGAGGTGGGCGATATGACAAAAGTATGACATCACATTACTTCAAGGCTTTTTCACAACATACAATATGTAGCATGAATAGGGCTGCAAAAAATGATCATTTAATTGACTAATAATCAGTTAATCAGCTTAAATGTGGCCTGTTAATGTGAAAAGCTGTCACAGCTCATGTTTTGTTCACCAAGAGCTAAATTTCCACCTTGGAAAAAATGTGGCACTTTGTTTAAGACTGTCCATAATAAGCAATTAGCTAAACATAAGTATATAATAGGCTATAATAATCACTATGTAGAATAACGTTATAGCTCTTCAGACGGCAGCATCATTTAATCGATTTAATATTTTACTGTGCTGGTTCACCAGACGAGGTTCCAGATGGGATATTTTTCATGCAAGTCGTATTTGAGCTGCATTTCAAGCCAATTAAGCACATTAAGAACATACATAGTTTAGCGCGCTAATGTATGCAATGCTGTGACAGAACAAGCTGCCGAATGTTCAGTAGTTTTTGTAAATAGCTGCTAAAAACATCTAATTAGCAGAAACTGATAGCATATTCCAGTGACTAATGTTAGTAATGTAACATGTGGAGCTTTAGTGATGTTTGTAAGGGGAACATTAGCTTATTCTGGCAATTACTTACAGTGTGAATTGCATGAATGCAGGGAGTAGTTTGGTTTATCAGAACATGAGTCAGACAGTAATAAGATTTCTGCTTTGCAACCAGACAATAAACTCACAGAAGAAGACATGACGTAAACGTAATGTATAATTCAAACTTCATGCCGTGGCTTTTTTAAAAAAAAAACATTCCACCACTTTACCTGAAAATATGAACATACATCATCTAGAAGATGAAGAATATTTAAATCCTTCATTTTGTCAAGTATGTATTTGGTTTCAGTGTCACTCCAAAAGTGTTTAGCTGCATCTTGCGGTGACGCTGCTCACTTATTTCCGGTACCGCTGTCTGTTTTCGCACATGCACAGACTGAGAAATCCGAAAGAAATCAGAGTAAGAGTTCACATGCACAGAGAAATCTGATTACTGAGCTAAAATCCAGCTCTCTTTATCAGATTTCTTAATCAGATTTCTAGACCTTATTTCAGTCTAAGAAATCAGAGTGTGCTGTTTACATGACCATTTGAATAATCAGATAACTGCAGAAATCCGATTATGATCGGATTATTGAGTACACATAAACACACTCAATGATTTAACTATCCATAGATCATCTATAGGTGACCATCCAAATAAAGTGTGACCTGATTAACATCTAATTATTTCTCTTAACTTTCTCTCTTGATGTGCTCAGGCCTGTCGGTGATCAGATTGATGCTGAAGATGGAGCCCAGTTTGCTGGGATCAGTGTGGCTCCCGCTTTTGATCCTGCTCACTGGAGTGACGTTAGGAGTGGTGGAGTTGGAGCCGTTATCTCAGGATCACGCTGGAGCATCTTCTCTCAGGAACATCACTCTGGCCGTTATCTTACCGCACCAGAACACGGAGTACCCATGGGCCTGGCCTCGAGTGGGCCCTGCTCTCTACTGGGCCCTGGAGAAGGTGAACTCTAACCCCACCCTGCTGCCAGGGTACCACATGCAGCTGGTCTTCAGCAGCAGCGAAAACAAGGAGGGCCTGTGCTCGGACTCAGTGGCACCCCTAGTGGCCGTGGACCTGAAGTTCGCCCATGATCCGTGGGCCTTTATCGGGCCGGGATGCGACTATGCTTCCTCACCCGTGGCCCGCTTCACCACGCACTGGGAGGTTCCCATGGTGACGGCTGGAGCCCCAGCAATTGGCTTTAACATGTACTCATCCATCACCAATACGGGGCCCACGCACAAGAAACTGGGCGAATTTGTGGTGAGGATGCACCACAACTTTGGCTGGCACAAGCACGCCACTGTCATGTTTCACGACAAAAAGAACGACGACCGGCCGTGCTACTTCGCCGTGGAAGGGCCGTACGCAGAGATGACCGCAGACAACATCACAGCGAAGGACATGGTGTTTAATGAGGATGAAGAATCACTGTCCTACGCGGATCTTATCAGTGATATTAGCCAGCGAGGACGTGGTGAGTCTGAAGCATAAATGGCCTGTGCTAGTAGTAGATGTGGTTAATTGACTGCTAATTGACTTAACTAAATTAATTGACTTACCAGAAAATGGAAACATGTCCTCACGATTTGCTGTTTGCAGTATATCAGGGGCCAGCAACCCAAACAACCTGGGTGCCACAACATTTTATATCCATTTTACAATCTTGGCTGTAAATATGTCTCAGTATGTGCTAATGTTCTAGTATAGGCTTAAAATATAATATAAGCGAAAATACAGACTTACTTTGCTCTGCTTTAAGCTTTAGCTCAGCTATATCTGCTTTTCCGCATCTCCAGCAGGAAACAAAACTAGAATTGTTTTTTTGTAAAATGTTTTTCAACATTTGACTTTTTACAAGGGTGAAGTCGCTTCTCATTCACCAGCATCTTGTTTGAATTTTCCCATTCCACCTTAAATGGTGCCTGAGGAGCCAGAATGTAACTGCTGCACCCTTTAGGGTGTATCGGAAAAATGTAACAAGAAGCTGGCAAATGAGAAGCTGACTTCAGCCTTGTGACTTTTTTTAGTGTTTGACGGTTTCTCAATGCAGATTAAACGTATCAGGAAACCAGCCGGAGTGATTATAAATGCAAATAAGTCCATTCGTCTCTAAATTATTAATGCCCATCTTAAATCTGTCTCTTTGCCGTTTCGTTAGCTACTAGCTAGGCGAGATTGCGTTGGTATGCATGCTGATCTTCAGGGTTAAAGATTGGTGAATTCAGCAGTCAGTAACTCCAGTGATTAAGATCATTTAATCTCAAACCTGTGTCCGATTGTTTTTTTTTACTGCAAAGGCAGATTTTTGTTATTTTTACTTTAAAAAATCTAATCGTGCTGTGGAGCCGCAACAGGGAAGCAGCTGCATGTTGCTGACCCCTGGCCTAGGTGGTTGCTAAGGTATTGCTAGACTGTCGCTATGATTTCCCTGCTGGTTGCAAAGGTATTGCAGAAGGTGCAGTGTGGAATCATGAAACGAAGAACAGTAAGCTGGCTTGGTAAACAGTAATTGTGCATCGAAGGTATTGTTAGAGGCTGAATTTAGCATATTAGAAACTTCTGCAGTGTCAGTATCTCCATCAGCAAATCCTGTTATTAATATATTGATTAGCAAAAGATATATTCTGCAGCCCTTGTGTACAAACTACTTCTAAAGCCCCTTTTAGTTCCAGAAGCTTCTAAATTCAAACTAATACTGATCAATGAGAGAGTTAAAAGTCAAATCAGACCTAAGAATAACAGGTTTTTTGTTATATAACGAGAACTTGTTAATAAAAAGAATAAGGAGGATCTTTGCTTCTGTGCCGAAGAGAAAATGTTTGTGTTTTCTCTTCACGTGTTTAGGAATTCTTGTAATACTAAAATATACTGAGTTATCATGGTTGTATATCAGCTGTTTAGGGCAATAATGATATGGATGAGTAAATACTACCCGAATCACAACTCTGGAAACAATTAAAGAAGGCCTGGAATGATCTCTTCCCTTCCTCTTTCGAGAACACATCTGAAAGCAGGCGTGAGAGGAAAGTATGAACATGATAAAGAGGTTTGAAAGAAAGACAGAGCCCAAGAGGAAAAAAATGTGAGGAAATTGTATAAAGAATGTGTATGGGTTTGAATAATGGAGAGGATTCTGAACAGAAAGTCCCTTCCCATCTGTTTCCCAGACCAAGTTTAGAAAAGGCCCATATAGAGCAAAGGCAGAGGCGTTTTCAAAGATGGCGAAGATGGAGAGTTGAGTGAGAGGGCTGTCACTGTCTGTTATATTGATAATGGAGCAATCTGAAGATTATTTTGATAATCTGTCGAGTAATCAGAGCCTTCAAAGGCCTTCCCTGAACAGTAACAAACCACTGCAGTCCCTTTACAGACTCCAAAATATTTAACTGCGCAAAGTAGGACAGTCACAAGATATAATAAATCATTTTAGATACAAAATAAAGACAAAAATAAATTTAAAGACAGATTTTTTTATTTTGTAATAGCTGTGTGAGCAAACAAAATAAGCTCAGAAATCAGAAACTAATTATTGCGTTCACTAATTATTTTAATCATATGATGAAAAACGCAGAACTTGAAGATGAAAATTGTGTGATTTCTACAGTGTGAACGCCAGTCCTCCAGTCTTCATCACTGACGTCCAGTGACAGAAACAGTGGCAGCATGTTCCAACAAATGACTGTATATCATCTATATCCCATGTGTCTATGTGAACGCAAGGCCCGCGGGCCGAGTCAGTCCCATGGCACTATCCTCCTATCCTATTATTTAAATATTCTATTACTAGTAGCCCATTTCACCATGAGCAGCACTACAATCCCCAAAACACTCTACTGGACTGCAGATACACCACCAAAGGAAAAGATGGCAGGTGTCTCATTTAAATAGGCAGTTTTTAAAAACCTCCCCCCTGGGAAGATTTAAAGAAGTTTAACAGCCTGTAGCTAATGTAGCCTGTTGTTTCATATAAAGTAGTGTGTTTTTATTTAAAAATGATTTTTTAATTAGTTCAGGTAATCATGCAATGTCAAGGTCTGCTACAAGTGCCTGTATTTTGCTGTTGCTGTTTTGGCGTATTTTGATTAAACAGTAGCCAGTGTTCAGGTCAAAGCAGACTGTTAATTAACAATGAACGCGTTTACATGCACTTAATAATCCAATAACTACAAAAAATTTGATTTTGTCAGTAATCCGATCAACGCGTTTACATGCACTTGAGTAATCAGATAATGGGAAACTCCGGGTCTACATGAGTCAGATAGTAATCAGATTTCTGCTTTGAAACTCACAGAAGAAGACGTGACGTAAACATAATGTAAAACTCAAACTTCATGCCACAGCTTTTTTATTAACATTGCGCCACTTTACCTG
This sequence comes from Colossoma macropomum, assembly GCF_904425465.1. NCBI lineage: Eukaryota > Metazoa > Chordata > Actinopteri > Characiformes > Serrasalmidae > Colossoma > Colossoma macropomum. Next base: position 64,584 of record NW_023495463.1, read on the forward strand.
AAACTATGAACAAACATCATCTAGAAGATGAAGAATATTTAAATCCTTTATTTTGTGTTGGTTTCCGGTACAGAAGTCTGTTTCGCACATGTGCAGACTGAGAAATCCGAAAGAAATCAGAGTAAGAGTTCACAATGCACTAAGAAATCTGATTACTGAGCTAAAATCCAGCTCTCTTTATCAGATTTCTTAATCGGATTTCTAGATCGGAGTATGGTGTTTACATGACCGTTTGAATAATTGGATAACTGCAGAAATCTGATTATGATCGGATTATTGATTGCATGTAAACATAATAAAAAAAAACACAGGCGTTCTCTGGCTAGTAAGCAGGTAAGCGTGATGTACAAACTCAAAGTGCTGGATAAATATTTTGTGATATGATAGTAAGTTCTGAGACAGTTTAATCAAATTACACTGAAACGCCAATCATGAAAACGTTATTCAGATTGATGGAGAATGTGCTCTAGATGGTTCTATAAAGAGCTCTTTTTGAAAAGAGTTCTATGTAGCACCAAAAAGGGTTCCACTGTTGTTACAAGCCAAAGAACCCTTTTTTGGTACTATATAGACCCCTTTTGGCTAAGAGTATAGATGTTACCTGAGTAATTGTGGGGTATCTTTAACATGCTGTGTAATTATTTCGGGTAAAATGATGATAAATGCCAAGACAGTTTAACTAAACTCCAGCTGTTAAAGTGATAAAGATGGCAGATAGGAGATATTAAAATATCTCATACATATTTTAAATTTAGGGAATCATATGCCTTCAAAGAGGGGATATGATCATTATTTATTATCATTCACCCCTAATTCTTCAGTGATATGAAGCTGAAGTCACCTCTTTGCCAGCTACTTGTTCGAATTTTCCCGTTCCACCTTAAATGGTACAGCACTTCTGACGCCTGAGGTGCCAGAACGTAACTGCTGCTCCATTTAAGGTGGAATGGAAAATTTAGCTAGCTAGCTACCGAGACATTAGCATACTACTAGCGATGTTATGCTAGTTATGAAGAAAAGGACCATAATACACTGAAACGACATTAAACTAAAATAATTCAGTGGTTCTCATAATTTTTTAACAGAGAAAATTCTCACATTTGTGGGTTTCTTTGGTTGCTCGCGCTGCCATCTTGTCGGTCTTCCTTTTTTCTCATAACGCTCCATTTGGAGTGTGACTCTGTCAAACCTCCATTTGGAGGGCCATGTAGTCCCAACACTTCGCCCTCCCCCTCTATCTCAACAATAGGAAAACCCTACCCCTAGACGTAAACGCGGAAAACAGAGGGGTAGGGCTAAGTGGTAGGGGCGAGGGGTGAAATGGAATTGGGCCTAAATTTTACTGTAAAGTCACATGTTTAAGCAGGAAAGTAAACACCGCCAAGTTTCAGGTAGTTATTTGGCATAAAATGAGGGCACAAAATTTCTAAAAGGTAAGAACTCAGTAAACCATTGCTTTCTTTTAGGGCCCAGATTCAGTTTCAATAATAGGTAATAGACAGGTACGTACTATGTAAGACTCTGTGCTTTATTCACACACATCTCTTTACTCCATACCTGCTACTTTTTACTCAAATACAATTGCACAGTACAGTTTGTACCACACACTTATCCAGTTAATACCGAGAACCTTTTGGGGATTTCAGTGTAATTTAGTTAAGAGACATTCTATGGAAACATCCGTTTTTGTGGTCCTAGCATTTACAGATATATTACACTTGAAAAACATGAAATACAATTTATTTATATTTTAAAATAAAAATATTAAGTTATTTGAACAATTACTCCTTCTTGAGCCTCAATTTAGCAATATTGGTTTTTAAATCAATCATATAGAATTCCAAGCACCACAGAAGAGCTCGTCCCCACAGTCATGTGTGAAGGGTGAGGCAATATTTTGAGCTAAAAACCATGTTTTTCTGCAATTTTAACTGCAATAATCTGTACATGACTATGAAATATATAAATTAAATGATATAAAGAAAATAAATGCCAAATAAATATTATAAAATATGTAATGAAAGTTCCCCAGGAGTCGTGTCACTGGTGTTACCGCATAACAAAAAATCTCTTATTTTGAAATAAAAAACAACGGATGACATCACTTGACTTCCTTTTACCTGTTTTCTGAGGATCTATGAAGAAAAGCACATGGTGAGTCCACTGTGTCTTTCAGTTATCAGAGATTTTCTCATTTAGCTCATGATTTCATATGAAGCTTTTAGCTGAAGTCACTGGAGTGACCGACTTTATTCTTAGGTAATAGAATAAAAATGGATTAAAATGCATATTTTAGTTTATATTCCATGATTGACAACATGTGGTTTGATGCTCTGTAGCAGTTATTTTGTATAATGCATTTTTGATTAAAATGTCTCTGGTGTGACACCAATGACGATCAGTAACACCAGTGACTCCTATGGGTAGATGAAAAAGTGGACATTTTGTAGAATGACCCTTAAACTGTCTTGGAACTTACCATCCTGCTATCCACAACAATTATCTAGTGCTTTGGAGTTTGCACCTCACACCTGATAAATACCTAGAACTTAACTGACTACAAAAGAAAGCACTACTGTTTAATCACTTATTTATTTTTTAATTATCCTAATTTACTTTCTAATTTGATTTTTAATTTCATGTTTTTCTCTTTTAAATCTGTTGTTTTAATCATGGTTTTAATTTCTATTCTCCTTTACTTTTTAAACGACTCTATTTTCTCATTTGTGAAGCTCTTTGAATGACAGCGGTGTATGAAAGGTGCTATATAAACAAACCTGCCTTATCAAGTGAGCTCAATTGAGTAATAGTGACAGCCCTACTTGAGTGCTATCTGCATCTTTCCGAGAACATTTTTGGGAATGCGATTTGTTTCTCCGTGCTCATGACATAATAGTACATTAGCACATGTAGGCACACAGAGTACCAGAACAGCATAGTGAAAACACAAGCTCTTCTTTCTCTCCTCTCTCCACAGTGCTGCTCTCTCTAACCCCCTCACTGCTTCATCATAGACATGTTGATGAGACACCTCTCTCTGTCCACTCCTTTCTCCCTCTCAGTGCTTTATAACGTAGTTAATGATGAAGTGGGAGAGCTGTTGTTTCTGAGGGGTCCACCAGCACAGGATCGCTGGGGTTGCTCACTTTGCTCCTCATGCATTATTAAATGCTCAGTGTGATTATAGGCCTGTTGGAGCAGGGTTAGCTTCACCCGCGGAGGTTCTGTAATTTATGTGATTACTGATGAGATGTGATTTTAAACCAGTAAGAAGCTGCTACGGCTCTGATTATTACTCAGTTAAACTTGATCACCTAATTTAAAAAAAAATCACTGATTGAAATGCCATTAAATCCGACGTATGGTTTTTGGAAAATTATCGTTCAAAGCCGATATTTTTCCCATAGGAAATAGGAATGGGCGGAATGTTCGGGACATTCAAACTGTCACAAGTGCATCTCTCACACAGACACTCATACACAGTACACACAGACTCACACACTTCCAGCCTAATGCACAGCAATATCAGCACAATAATGAATTTGAGGTGGCACAGAATTTAAGGTGGAACTTCATTTAAGGTGGCACAGAATTTAAGGTGGAACTCCATTTGAGGTAGCACTGAAATTAAGGTGGTGCAGAATTTAAGGTGGAACTCCATTTAAGTTGGCACTAAAATTAAAGTGGTGCACAATTTAAGCTGGAACTCCATTTAGGGTGGCACAGAATTTAAGGTGGAACTCCATTTAAGGTAGCACTAAAATTAAGGTGGCACGGAATTTAAGGTGGAACTGCATTTAAGGTGGCACTGAATTTAAGGTGGAACTGCAATTAACATAGCACTAAAATTAAGGCGGCACAGAATTTAAGGTGGAACTTCATTTACGGTAGCAACATTTTAACAACCATCAACAGTCTTCCACCATTTTAACATTTTAACGTTATTAAGGGTGATTCACGAACTTTCCCTTTCTAGTTATCCTACTGGTCTCTTTTAGAGTCAGAAAACAGAGCAACACAGACACATTTATGCACATTTTAGCCACATTATAGCTGCTTTCCAAAGTCTAGGCTGCAGCCGAGGTAGTGCAGGTGGAACAGTCCTAAAGAGGCTGCGTGGTGACGTCAGAAGAGCGACGTCAAACTCGTGAGGGAGTTGGTGAGAGAAAGCGGAGCCTGTCGCATTGTGTTTGTTGCTTTGTCATTTCTTCATGAAAATGGAGGAGATGTTCTTATGTAGTACGATAAGCTACTCATATACAAATACTTCTAAATAAAATACGATATATGGACGATATACGAAATATGGACGAATGGTTTAATTAATCAGTGATTTTACACTTTGTAAGGTAGCGAAGACGAATTCAAGGATGTGAACAACTAAAACAAGCTCTGCTCCAACGGCTTTGTTTTCTGGCATTTTCGTGGCGCTGTTTTTTTTTCTCCGTCGCGTCAGTCGTGCGCAGAGAACTGTGGGTAACCGAAGGCCTGGAAGGATACATCTGGTGCATCCTTGAAATCACTCAGAACGTAGGCTGCATTTCTAGGCTGTGTACGAAGGTCCTTCACTTTTTTAATCCAGTATGAATCTGCAGTGTGTGTAGTTTTACAGTCTGACAGTAATAATTGTGGAGTGATTTTAATCCAGTATGAATCTGCAGTGTGTGTAGTTTTACAGTCTGACAGTAATAATTGTGGAGTGATTTTAATCCAGTATGAATCTGCAGTGTGTGTAGTTTTACAGTCTGACAGTAATAATTTATTAGACATGTCATGCACTTTATGGGTGCAGGAGCCATTATTTTAAAAATGTGGTGCACTATGTAGGGAGCAGGGAGCCATTTGAGATTTAGCCAGTGTTTTTGCTCGGGACCTGTTGTTTTGAATGAAACAGCTTTATTGGAAACTATCTGTAGACAGAGCTGACTGTAAGGGCCGCATTTCACATGCAGCGTGAGCACCCACGTCATGTCATGTTCATCGGACGGAGTGTTTTCGTACAGTGTGAGTATATAAATCGCAGGCTTTGGCCGTACACGATGGGCAATTCAAACGTACAGTGTGAGCTGTGACCAAATAAGATTTCTTAAATCGCACAGTGTACGTCTGGCTTAATGTGGGCATGACGCCGACTATAGAATGACAACATGACTGCAAAGGTCTATGATGATTTGTGTAATTATGCTCCACAGAACTACCTTAATCCAGTACCCCATAGTACCTAAAGTGTCTATTTTACATCATCTAATACAGCTGTTATATGATACATGTGTGAGCTGTAATTACGCTGTGTTCTCTGCAGTTTCTCTCTCTGTGTGCTGGTTCAGTGTAATTGCTGGCTCTATCATCTGAACTACAGAGCAGTGTGTGTGTGAGAGAGAGAGAGAGAGAGATTCTTTAGGCTCTGTGAGCTGCTGTGTGTCGTGATGTCTGCTTGGAGGTGAAGAAAGATGGACCTGCTTAGGTCAAAGCCATTAGAGATACATACACTGGCACGAAGACTGAGGGAGAGGCGTATTAGAAATGCCAACCAGCACATGTCACATCCTCTTACACACACACACACACACACACACACACACACACTCACACATACACTCCTCCTTGTACTGTTTTAATGACACACACACATGCCCACATGCTTCAGGCAGCTTTCAGAGAGACAGAGAGAGAGAGCTGAGGAGGAAACTTCCCTACGTACAGCAAATCCAATCACTCCAACCACCAAATCACTTCACTACTGTAAACAGCCCTATTGTACACTCAGGAAACATCGCCCTCCTGTTTATATTTGACATTTACAATGGCTTATGTCTACTGTAATATAAAAGAAACAAATAAAAAGGTTAAATACAGTGAATAAAGTGATGCATTTACTTAATTCAAATCATTTCTACAAGAATAAGACATCAATTTACATTTACTTACTTAGGGTAATAATTGTGTTGCAGTACACTGCCAGTCAAGAGAGAATTGCTCACATGCACTTATGTTCACATAAAAGAAAGAAAAAAAATCTGATTTACCCAATTTTCTACTTGTCCCAGGCGTAGTCAATCAACCAAGACATATTTGGAGCCCACGTTTTGCTAATTTACTCTAGAACTGCAGCAGCTAGCCTTACTTTGCTAACAAACACTAGAACTCAATAGTCACCCCAAACAGTACTTGTGACAAGGATAGGGTGTGTATTCACAAAACACCACCAATTGTGCACCTTAAAAGTTTTTCCAGGTGAAAAGTTCATATTTGTATCTTTTCATAACCGAATGTTTTAAAACAGAACAATAAAATAAAAGCCTGGAGACGAGACGGGGTGTGTGGAGTCAGTACAGCTTAGAAAATATCATTTCAGTGGATTATGGTACAGTTATGTTCCCTGACTAAAGGTACTGAGATGGACCCTTGAGGGTACCACCACGGTGAGAAGAGGGGTACTACCCCAGTGACAGTTTCATACCTTTTTGTGTATAGATAATTACAGGATGTTGTTTATCATTCAAAACTTCGTATAGTCCCCAAACCATTTGAAATATTTATTAATACATTGGCAGATATATTTTAGTGTGTAGTTTGAGTATTTATATGTACCCTGAATAGGTTATATTTATATAAAATAACACCACATTGCACACGATAGTGCAGACAATCACATGTCCAAATGTATACAATGTTGTACAACACGATGTTGATCATATATAACTACATTACTATAAAAGTAGGATGGTAATCATTAGATGTTGAATCAGTGACGCATAGTGGGAGCAAATATGACATTGATATGAAGTGTTATTGAAGTTATCAGTTAATCGGAAAGAAAGACCTGCTGTGATGGCACAAAAAATGGCACAATAACAGCTGTGCATACAGATGTGTATAGTCAACACCATGTATTCAGTCAGAGTTAGATTTCCTGAAGGAAAGAACTTTCCTGCCCTCAGAGACTTCCTAGGTGAAGTCTAATTGAGAAAATTGACTCAAGTCCTCAGGGGTAACTCAAAGTAATTCGTGCCTCAGTAAATTTCATTTGGCAGATTTGCTCTCTGAAAAGATGGAACTAATTGTCTCCCATTGCTTCTTAATTTCGAAGTCAGGTGAAGAGACCTCCGTGAATAACAGCAGTTGATTACGTTCTTTTATATTACTTTTTATCTTATTGTTTTCCTGGACTGGATGTGCTGTCTGGTTAGAGTGGGTATTGCTCAATTAGATTGTGGTTTTTCCCAGTCAGAACACAACAGGAAATGAAAGGGAAGAGTATGTGGCATTTCTTGCCCACAATGACAGAATAGCAGGAAAGCAGTTTAATCAGTTTAAGGTCTGGAATCCTTTATGATATTTGAAACCTGTTCAGCACCGCACCAGACTGTTTTCACGGTTCACCTCACATACATCTCATTTATCAACAATTTCAGCCCCAGTCAGAGTCATATGGAAATGCTAATCATTGGCTTTGGATGTATTTTAATCTGTTTTATGGTAAAGTTGTGTCACATCTTAGGGTGCAGCAATACAGTACTGGAAAAATGGAAACAATTAACAACGGAAAAGTGTATGGAAAGTTCAGAACGTCTCTTATTTGCAGTCTTTCATGGAAACCCCTGTCAGTGATCAAAGCTAGGCGTCTCGGAGCATCCTATCAGAGTAAAGTGGGGAGAAAGGGGGCGGAGCTTTTGAAGGGGAAATGGCAGGTGTCCTGCTGGAGAACTTTTATTCATCCAAGCTAAACTAATCTGGTGTGGAAGCCCTAAAAGGCCATGAAGTCAATTTTTTTTCAAACTCAGTTTTTCCATGATAACAAGCTCGTTTTCTTAGAATCTCGAGTTATTCCTTCCATTATCATGACATCATGAGAAAACAAATGAAAGTATCACAGAAAAATGTAGTAAAAAAAAATCATGTGAATCCATGGCCCTTTCAGGCTTCCATAGTATAGAAAATAGTTCTGTGTGTCACGCTTCCCGGTTCTCCGCCAGACTCTCACTTCATTATGAACTTCAATTCCCAAGATCTCTCAGTTTGTCATGTGACACCGTCCCCCAATCTTCAGTCAACCAGCAGATCCAAGTCACCTGAATACTGTTTGTCAGTACTTGTAGGACTGTGTATATGAGCCTGTCTGTTTCACTGAGTGTGTTTACATGCACTCAATAATTCGATTTCTGCAGTTATCTGATTACTCAAATGGTCACGTAAACACATACTCTGATCTAGAAATCCGATTAGGAAATCCAATAAAGAGAGCTGGATTTTAGCTATGTTCTCAGCGCATATGAACTCTTACTCTGATTTCTTTCAGATTTCTCAGTCTGCGCATGCACGAGAACAGACGGCGGTGCCAGAAATAAGCAAGCAGCGTTACCGCGAGATGCAGCAAAACACTTTTGGAGCGACGCTGAAACCAAACATGAAATAAAAGATTTAAATATTCTTCATCTTCTAGATAGATTAGTCAGATTATAACGAATCATTAGGCTACATGTAAACATGGCTACTGTCACATCTTCACAGCGCACACTGTGACGGTTATCATGATAACAGAATGTATTGTTGCACCCCTATTTTTAACACATAGAACATCTAAAATCAAATCAAATCTTGACCTCAGAATTGAAAAGCATGTTTAAGGAGAAAATGTGTGTTGTTACACTAATAGTAGTAACACTAATAATATAGTACATATTCATTTCTGACAGTTTTTTAACAAATATGCTTCACCCTTGAGAACTGCCTTCAAAAGCATTTCGAAAGTGCCAGCTGTCTTTTTCAATTTAGCTGGGAGATGCAGAACTGCATTTATGGGCATTGCAGTAGTTATTCCCGTAACCAAACACACATCTATAAATCAGTGAATGTTTGCTGAATGAGTATATTTCATGTTCAGTGTATTTCATGCTCAGTAGGGGTTGACGGGCTTCATTTTGCCTTAATAAGGGAACAGCGTGTTGACGGTACTGATCGGTAGATATTTCCTGAAAAACATAATTCGTCCTGACTTTTGTTCCACTGGCTGGTTTATGGCTCTATTTTTGGTCTGGGGCGCTGGTACAAGCCCTCCACTCTGATTGACCATGTTTCTTTAGCAGCGACCAGGGAATTGATTCGCGAACGAATCAGATCCAGATGGGGGAGAGGAGTAAATGAGATGAGGACCCTCGCGCTCACTCATTCAGGCTTGTCCCAATCCACTCATTCTTCCTTGACCTTTGAATCTGACTCTCACTAGCTCAGGGGAGTGTGCTGTTCAAGTTACATAAAATTGTGGCTTCGTGCGGATTCACACGGAATGTACGTGCTTGATCTGGAGGGTGGTGAACGAGGGGTCCTGGAAAACATCTTCTATAAGATGTCAAGAATTTTTGAGGGGGTTTTGAGCTGATAAGTAAATTACAAAGTTAGTTATGTATTTATTTACAAAAATGGAATGTTCTGATGGAATTATGGGACATTAGTGGTAAAAATAAGATGTTTTACCTGTAGTTCTTCGCTGTAGTTTTACATTTTCAAAAATGCATCAAAAATATGGAGTATTATGAGGAAATTTTTGAAGTCGTGGTGATGTAATCAAAAATCAGAGGATGTTTTAGAAGCGGGGCAGGCGTCATTATATTTTGATAGAACATTACAGAAAAACTAGAATTCAGTCTTTTAAAAAGCACTTAATAATCCAATAACTGTGTGTAATCTGATCTATGTGTTTACATGCACTTCAGTAATCAGATAATGAGGAGACTCCAGGTCTACATGAGTCAGACAGAAATCAGATTTCCGCTTTGCAACCAGCCAATAAACTCACAGAAGAAGACGTGACGTAAATGTAATGTATAACTCAAACTTCATGCCATGGCTTTTTTAAAACATCGCACCACTTTAGCTGAAAATATGAACATCCATCATCTAGAAGATGAAGAATATTTAAATCCTTCATTTCATCAAGAATGTAGTCGGTTTTAGCATCTCTCCAAAAGTGTTTGCTGCGTCTCACTGCAATGCTGCTCGCACTGAGATATCTGAAAGAAATCAGAGTAAGAGTTCACATGCACTGAGAAATCTGATTACTGAGCTGAAGTCCAGCTCTCTTTATCAGATTTCTTAATCAGATTTCTAGACCTTACTCTGATCTAAGAAATCAGAGTGTGCTGTTTACATGACCATTTGAATAATCAGATAACTGCAGAAATCTGATTATGATCGGATTATTGAGTGCATGTAAACACACTCAATGAGATGTAAACAGAGTCATTCAGAGTGGTTTGATGTGAAATGGCTCATTGTAGAAGAACATACAAGGGTCATAATGTCTACAACACAAATATAGCCATTTTATTTACTGTCATAACCCACTTGTCTACTAGTAATGGCAAAATGTAAAGGTAAAATAGTACTAATTCTGAAAAAATATGTTTTCTATAGGTACTATTTTACTTTATAAAACCCTGTATGTACCTCTCAACCATTGAAGCTTTATAAATTATTAAATAATCATTAAATATAATGTAAAAATATTTTCTCAGGGTATTCATAACCATTTCATGTAATGACATTCTGTGAGGAGCTTTTAGAGCCGATAAACATTTTAGACGTCTAGTTCCTATCACCACCACTGTGAACAGTTCTGACTCTGCAAGTTTCTCTAGTAAGTTTGTTTACATTTTATCAATTTAATTATACAAAAAAGACAAATTGGTTTAATATTTCTCTTTAATATGACAAGGAACATGAACTAACAAGGTAAAAAAAAGTCAGTTTCAATTTCAGGATGAATTAAAGCTATTTTGTTTCCTTTTAGGTGCAAAACTTAACAACACTAAGTTTTATTCAACAATACAAAGTTTACTACATCTTGAAAACCAAACTGTTAGACTTTCTATTGTGTTTTACCACCAAGCATGATTAGAGCTGAAAGCTGTAGTGTTTTATTTAGTGCCCCTTTTAGCAGGGCAGTTAAACCTAATGTGAAGGATCATTCATTTATGCATTTATTATAATTATATTTTGCAAATTGTATTTAAAAATGAAAAACAAGCTGCTGTTTCTAAAGTAAAATCACAAGTTACATTGTTTTTAATAACAGCAGCCATATATTATACCTTTTTCCAACTAACAGGCAGGAATGTGTGAGGAGGAGAAGAGGATGATTGTGTTATCTTTACAAAAACATTTTTTTAAATATTTACTTTGACTGTTTTCCAACAGTGCGCTCACACTCGGAATAGCTGGCACACTTCATACATCAAGACATACAGGAGATTATATTTCTAGTCCTTTAAGTTCTTTATTTCATGTTATCACAGCACTTAAATCAGACTTAACAGTCTGATTAAACTCGTCAGCCAGGTATCAAGTCCTTTAAGAGTTTGATTAGCACTGTTACAGAAGGAAAAACACTACAACACGCAGTCATTTGGCCCAGTAGGCCAGTCTGTGGCCTAAACTGTAACTCAACACTCCTTCTATACCACCTAGATATAGATTGAAGAACTTACATTCGATAGTTATGTAACTGTTAGTGCTCAATAAACCTGTCAAAACAGCGTTTCTAGAGAGGAAGTATCAGGAACTCTAGAGGACAAAAGTGTTCTGCTATTTCTGCTACACCGACAGAGCCTCATCTGACGGGTTTGACAGAAGATCTCAGAGAGCAGAGCAGAGGCTGATACAGGAGTTTGTGCTGCAGAGCAGGTGTGATTAGAATGAACGAAATGGCTGCTGTTCACTTGGTCCAGGAATATAAGTCAGTAAATTCAGTAACTATTGAAAGTTACTCAGTACAACTATGGATTATACAGTAACCACTATCAATAAATCAGTAACAACTATAAATTATTTGGTAATTATTATAAACAATTCAGTAACGACTATAAACAAATCAGTAACAACTTTAAATTATTTGGTAATTACTATAAACAGTTCAGTAACAACTAAAAACAAATCAGTAACAACTATAAATTATTTATTAATTAATATAAACAGTTCAGTAACAACTAAAAACAAATCGGTAACAACTATAAATTATTTATTAATTAATATAAACAGTTCAGTAACAACTAAAAACAAATCAGTAACAACTATAAATTATTTATTAATTAATATAAACAGTTCAGTAACAACTAAAAACAAATCAGTAACAACTATAAATTATTTATTAATTAATATAAACAGTTCAGTAACAACTAAAAACAAATCAGTAACAACTATAAATTATTTATTAATTAATATAAACAGTTCAGTAACAACTAAAAACAAATCGGTAACAACTATAAATTATTTATTAATTAATATAAACAGTTCAGTAACAACTAAAAACAAATCGGTAACAACTATAAATTATTTATTAATTAATATAAACAGTTCAGTAACAACTAAAAACAAATCGGTAACAACTATAAATTATTTAGTAATTATTATAAATAATTCAGTAACGACTATAAACAAATCAGTAACAACTATATACAGTAATTACTACAAATAATTCAGTAATAACTGAGAATTCAGTAACAATTATAAATAAATCACAACTATAAATTATTCAGTAATTACTATAAGAAATTCAGTAATAAATAAGAATTCGGTAACAACTATAAACAAGTCAGTAACAACTATAAATTATTCAGTAATCATAATAAATAATTCAGTAACAACTAAGAATTCAGTAGCAACTATAAATAAATCAGATACAACTATAAATTATTCAATAATTACTATATACTATTCAGTAACAACTGAGATTTCAGTAATAACTATAAACAAATCAGTAACAACTATAAATTATTCAGTAATAATATAAACAATTCAGTAACAACTATAAATAAATCAGTAGCAACTATGAAATATTCAGTAATTACTATAAATAATGTAATAGTTACTATAAATAATTCCGTACCTAATTTAAATAATTCAGTAACTACTAGAATAATTCAGTAACTATTATAAATAATTCTGATTACTATAAATCTACTATGAATTATTCATTAACTAATCATTAATTAATCTGTTCTCTATATTTGTAAGTATGTATTTTATTTATTTTATCTATGAAGGATTGTTTACTCTGTATTTGAGTTTTTGTCTGTTGTGAGTACATTAAGCCTTCGAGAGTTAACCCCATTACAGCTTACTTGATGTGTCTCTCATCCTGTCATAGAAGCACAAGTTCTTGGTGGACATCGTCTCACTCTCTCCTTCTGTAATAACTTTCATCAAGAGGGGAGAGAAAGAGTCTAGCTAAACCACGAGAACAGCAGGCTAACATAGAATAAACGGTGACACAAGTGGACATGTAAACAGCTGTTAGCTGGCCAGATGATTATAGACACATTCGCTTTGAGAGACTCTTGTTTGTTCTCATGACTCAGGAAACTGAAAATGAAAAACTGCCAACCTCACGCCAAATCAGTCAGTGGTTCTCCTTCTCACTCGTCCGTTAAACCATCCCCTGTTCTGTTTTCTTATCCGCTGATCCGGTGAGACCAGTAATAGAAATGATTATGTGATGTGTTATTTCCAGTTTGATCTGCTGTTGCATGAAACATTTTGTGTGATGCTGAGACGCTTGCAACTGTTGCAGCTGAGTTTCAAATGAGTTGCAGGACATTTTACATTATGCAATGCAAGTGCAATTTCGTTTCATGTAGGTTTCAAGCAACTAAAGTTCCTGAAAGTTTCACCATGTAAAGCCGGCCTTAGGAACAGGTCAACTATAGGACAATGTCTCTCACCCCCTCTCTGTCTCTCTCTCTCAGAAGAACAATCTTGTTTTTTTAGCCATACTGCTTTTTTAACACTGTAGAATAAGCCCCATTAAAATCCCAGGCTTATTACACACTAAGGCTTATTATTCAGTAACTACAGGGAGTTACTCTCAGGCTGTAGAAGTGTATAATACAACTTGGGCCCACTGGTGGGCTTAACAAGGGGTTAATGTATGTAAAAGAGAATAGAGGTGTGAGGGAAGGTGGAGGAACATGAGCAGAACACTCTGATTTTCAGCCCTCAGTGTTTCCCAGAGCCAGCAGCCCTATTAAACCCCATTATGAGTGTGTGTAAGTCCTGGTGCTTTGGCTTACGTGTAGGCGGAGAGAGGCTAATTCTAACAGCATGGCAAGTTTCAGCTCTGGATTATATTATACTGTGTCTGTGGTGTTCCAGCATGTTTACCCCTACAGCTCCATTTACTGAGTCAAAGCTGGCTTTTGTGTCTGCTTATGTGTGTGTTCATATACGTATAGACACAGAGAGGAGAAAAAAGAGGAAGGCATGCCAGCGTATTGTATCCTGAGGGATGTTATATGAGAAAGCATTTCATCACCTATGATGGAAGAAGAAAATCTGCTTCTCCATTTTAATTGCGAGCTCCAAAATATGTACATTCCTGCATCTCTTCATTTGCAATTTTCTCATGCGTGTTTCCTGCAGCCGCGAATGAATTATGCTCCGCTTTTGGCAGCGCGGCGGGTTTCAGCAAGGCCGATCCTGTTCAAAATGCGGAGGACACAGGATGTAGCAGAAGTGAGAGGGGTTCCTGACCTCTGCACACATTCTCTGACCTCTAACCCCTCTGTCTTTTCCTCTCTGCTGTTTACACAGGGCTCAGCGCAGGTTGAACAGGAATGAAAAGTATGAAGTGGTGTTAACTTTTCCCTCAGCACTGAAACACAGGAATGTACTTTTACAAAGTAATTCACTGGACTGAGATGAGTAAAATATCTACAGGACAGTGCAAAAAGTCAGAGACCAACCTTCGTTATTCATTTTTCAAAAACATATATTACAAAATTACAACAACAAATAAGAATATTACACTTTTTTAGTATTTAGTGTGTCCACTTTTCACCTTTATTACAGCCTCCATTCTTTTCAGGAGACTCACTTTCAGTTTCTCAAAGAATCTGCAGACACACCTCCAAAGTTCAGTCAGAAGCTGGTTGATCATTTTCTGAAGTAATCAAACACATTCAGTGGTGTTGTGGTTTGGACTCTGGGGTGGTCAGTCCATTGTTCGGCTTCTTCGTTTGATGTGTCCGTCTCCTTTTCTCAGTGAGGTTCTTCTTGAACAGCTACACATCCTTTCAGACCCATAGCGCTGAGTCGTCTTCTCACAGTGGAAGGATGGACAGAAACACCTGTGGATGTTTTCAGATCTGAAGCAGCTTGATTTTCTCCTCTCTCTCAAAGATGAAAGCTTTAAGTGCTGTTTATCTGATGGGGACAGTTTTGGTGTCTACCAGGTCTTCCAGGTGGTTGTTAGGAGTCATCTTCTCTGTAGATTTGAATCATTTTTAATCAACTCCAGTTTTACCATCTTTCTTTTTTTTACTTTTTTTTAACTTTCTCATTCCTTCTGTAAGTGGATTGTCGTATATCAAATCTCCTCAGAAACATCTCCTGAAAAAGATCTGAAGCAAGAGTGGAGCATGGTTTTCTCCTCTCTCTCAAAGATGAAAGCACAGATCTAGATGTGTTAGTAATCCACTGCGTCCTCTGTGTGTGGTCATCAGCCGCCGCCCCTAGAACATAGTGTAATGATAACAATTGGGAAAATTATTGGGAAACTGTGAAGGCTAGCCAGAGACAGATGGAGAAAACCTCAAAAAGGCGCAAGGGGAGGAGGGGCCGTGATTGAAAAACAGAAAGTTACATAAACAAGATGCAGAGGAACAAAGAAATGAAAGTGTACAATTTGTTTGGATATCAGAGCGAGGAACCAAAGTGCAGATGTGGTCAGTTAGTCAGTTCATTCAGTCTACTTGTACACTAAGGGCACAGATGGTTGGCTTAATGTAAATGTACTATCACATACTGGCTAATCATACAACAGTTAGTTCCGGCCACACTAGCTGATTGGTTGAGAGGCGTTCTAACCGTGCTGTTATTTCGCCGTAACATCACGGGTTTTTCAAAAACATTGTGTCACTCCGCTAAGACGCTGTTGCTAAGCAACAAGTTTGACAGCTGTAGGAGATGCTCAAGCCATTTGAAAGTTCTTAGTTTGCGCACAAAAAGAAAATGGATACTTTTAAGATCACATTTGACCGACAGCCGATTTGGTCAGACTCTGAAGATGAGACGACACTAAATTCCCAAACTGTCATCACCACTGAGCAGCTTTTCAGTCGGCAGCTGTGACAGAAGAACAGCTAAACAACCTGGAATTAGCCAGAAATGAACGGAATACCATTCGCCAAACGTGTAGTCTGATCTTCAGAGTCTGACCAAATCGGACTGAGCCATAAAACGGCCGTAATAAAAAACAAAAAAGCTGCTCAGTGGTGATGACAGTTTGGGATTTTAGTGTAAGGAGCTGGAGAACGAACTGCCGGCTGTGCAGCGAGTGGGCGGAGCTCGTTACTCTGACATAGCAACAAGCTGCTTGTTAAGGAACTATAATTTGGTGGAAGGAACTGCGAACATTAAAACATATTAAACGCCGCGTTCACGGCCCAGTTTATTAATTTATTACTTTATTTATTTACCTGTTGTATAAAAGCAACAGAACATGAGATTGTGTGTCATTGTGACAATGTAACAGAAACCAGACGCTCACGGTGTAAAAGGGCGAAAGGTGTTTTAATAGAGTTAGGCAAAGGCTGGGTCAAAAAACAAGCATGGGTCAAATCCAAACAGCAGATACAAAACACAACGATGAGCATATCACTGAGCGAACTAAACCAAGGGGCAAGACAAAAGGGCAAGTCGAAAAAACAGTCCAGAGGGTCAAAAACACAGAACACCAAACAACAGGCAACATTATCCAAAATGAGGTAAGGCAGAAGGCAGAGTCGAGAGAACAAAGCAAAAGGTCAAATACACAGCAGACAAATGATCAGAAAGAACGCTCAGTAAGTTCGTAAAGAAGCAATACCTCGCACTGAACTTCACCAAAGCCCGAGCTAATAAACTATCCTGTCCTGATCAAATGATCTAAAACACAGGTGCAAATAGTTGGTACTCAGGAGAACGAGAGCGCTGATAGGAGCGCGAGACATTGTCAGAAGTCATGTGATCCCCCATAGTGTTGTGGGTAATGGAGTCCGTCGAAGTCTCAGAGTCAGAGGGAAGTAGCCCAGTCATGTGATCCTCCTGAGAGTTCTGGGTAATGAAGTCCATATCATCCCGTGATACCGGCAAAGCGTGACAGTTATCGCGTATAACATAACACATAACCGTGATGTTATTTCGCGATAACGCCCTCCCTCTCGTGTTCTATTGCTTAATTAACTGGCTCACTAACTAGCAGTCACTTCTCAGCCAATCTACAGTGTCTTTGATGTGTTCACACTCATGTATTTTATGTATTATAGAGAGATAAACTGTGTTAACTGTTGGTTGAAAATATGCATCCTGTCACTGTAACCATGATAGTTAGTGCATAGTGCAGCTTGGCAACAGCTCACAGTGTGAGAACAGTACAGTATGGAAAATGTATCTTCACTAATAATATTTGAGATGCTAGTCAAAAGCATTATTTGATGATTACCTTTTTTTAACAGAATTTCAACTTCATTTTGCATGAGTGTTTATTTTATTATGGAATATTAATTTACGTTTTTTATTTCAAGCTCTAATGATGGCCATTATTGTCAGTGCACAATACAACTGGTGCTGTCCTGTCAGATATTCTGCAGTTTGGGCGATGACGAGCCAGTTTGGGTCAGATTTGCGCAGAACTTTGTTGTATTTGGGTCAGCCATTACTTTATGACCTGTGCAGTGAGTAGTGCTGTTGCGGACAGTGATGTGGTTCAGGTTGGGTCGGGTTCAGACAGAATTTTCAGGCCCACTTTATATTAAGTGTCTCTAATAACTGTGTAGTTACACGTGAATAACATGCAACAACAGTGTAACTACTGATGATTTAGTCAGTGTTACAAATGGATTACAGAAGTACAGCCTATGCAATTACACATGTGTATCAACTTCAGGTTTGCCTGTAATTACAGATCAGAAGTCTTTTCCAGCAGTAAAAGGAGGTATGTTTTCCATAACATTACATTTATGTTTTACATAATTGCTGTGGAATAACTGAGTTGTAACAAGGTAACCTAATCACATCATATTGTTTAATGCCATTCTGTAATTACACTGTACCTTTATAACAACTACACAGGAACTTTCCTGTAGCGTAGTGCTAAAGATACACTTCAAAATAAGTGGACAGTCCCTGTCTAGTTGTGATATAAGTACTGTGTAATAATGCAGTGGTAATATAGACATTGTTTTGGGGAAAATGCAACACATTTGATTAATGTCATAACAGTTATATTTTAAGATAAGAGGACGTCTGCTGTTCTGTCACATTACAGAGTGGTTTAAAGCTGAAACTGGTTACAGTGTCACAGCACTCGCAACATAAATGCTCGCTAAATGTCAGGAAAGCTGGCAGATACAGTGTAAGTCTGATTACAAAGGTAATTACATTTATGTTATTACCCTTGTGTAATTACATGAGACAGAATAGACTGTTACAACTATCAAGATACACTTGTGTAATTACATGAGGCAAAACTGAAGTTGATACACCTGTGTAATTACATAAGCTGTACTACTGTAATCCATCTGTAACAGTGACTAAACCATTAGTAGTTACATTGGTGTTGCATATGTTGTTCACATGTAACTACACAGTTATTAGAGACATTTAATATATAGTGGGACTGAATTTTCTTGGGCTCAGGTTGGGTTAGATGCTTAACAGATAGCACTCTGTTCTTTGAGGCTGGTCAAGATGTTTACAGCACACAGTAAACGCAGTGATTTGTTAGAGGCTCCTTTTTATACTGCAGCTTTTTTGCCACATCAGTACTGCAGAGGCCAGTATTGTGATAATGATTAACAAGTGATATATTGTGCAGCTCTGAGTAGGAACCATTGTTTCCATAGTGACAGAGAACATCTGTGTGAGTATACGTAGGTGTGTTGGAGAGCTGGGGGTGGTGGTGGTTGGTGGCGTCAGGGCCGTTACCTGCTGACTGTGTTTTCATTTATGGTGAACTGGAGCAGTCAGAGCATAACAAACCATACACACAGATTTACACGCACACATATGTGTGTACCCTTACATGTAACTGTGAAATACACCCCCCCCCCACAGAAATTACATATACAAGCCCAGAAACGGCAGTTTCTTAAAATGATCCTGAGAAAATGGGACTCCTAATAACCGTGCAAGGCCTGATAGACCACCGAAACTGTCCCCTTCAGATAAACAGCACTTTCATCTTTGAGAGAGAGGAGAAAATCCAGCTGCTTCAGATCTGAAAACATCCACGGGTGTTTCTGTCCGTCCATGTGTTTCTGTGATAAGACAACTCAGCGCTATGGCCTCTTTTCCACTGTCGAGCCAAATGAGTGGCTAGCTGCTAACAGGCTAGTAGCTACGCCAAAACCACCCACCATAAACCCCCCCATCTCTCAGTGTGCTCTCCGATTGTTTATCTTCTAAGCGGGTGGTATTTGAGCATCTGTTATTGAAACAGCCTGTAGCTGGCTAAACTACACTGGCATTAGTGTCAAATTTGTGCTTTCAGATATGAGTCTGTATCCTCTAAACAGGTGTTTTTAATCATCAGTTCACTAGAACCAGACTGTACTGCAGTGCGAGGCACCGTACACTCGCATTAACAAGTACAGTTAGCTAACCATGCCGAAAAAAACGTGCTGAGCCCAGTTTTCAAGCATTCTGTGTCTGTGTTGAGCCACTGGAACGGTTGCCCTCTGCACTCAGAACCCTACAGTGCCTTACAGTGGAAAAAAGGCTTATGGGTCTGAAAGGATGTGTAACTGTTAAGAAGCTCTTACTGAGAAAAGGAAATAGACAAAAAAGAACATTTGCACTACAGCACTGAAATGGAGCATCTAGCTTATGGAATAAGGCTTCATGGATGGAGTCTAAATGTGGAATCGGGATTATTTGAATTGTGAGAAGCAGAAAATGCAAAACCAACTTCTAAGACTGAACTTTGTAGGTGTGGAAAAACATCCCTGCAGATTTCTTTGAGAAACAGAAAGTGAGTCGAATGGAAGCTGTAATAAAGGTAAAGGGTGGACACACAATATATGTCAGGAAAATAAAAAACATCAGAAAACACTCAATAACTTGGACTTAATGGCAGTTTTGGCTGCAAATTAAATGAAGGGTCGTCTCTGACTTTTGCACAGTATGTGCTCAAGTGATTTCCACACTGAGCGTAACACCACACACACACACACACACACACACAGCATAAAACAGACCAATCAGTAGCCCAGATGGCAGGTGCGCCTGAATGGAAATCGCACACGTAGACGCACGCGCGTTAATGAAACACCCGTGCCATATAAAAGGTAGAGGAAGTGTATCATACCGTATTCCCTCTGTGAATTTGAGGCGTCATGTCATCAGTTTGACACTGAATAGTGTCACAGGCGATACGTGCAGTGCTGAGCCTGACATGGACCTGCCAGAAGTCTATTTTCAGCAGTGATGGGGGAAAAAACTTTAGCTGTTAAATGAGGACAGGAAGCTGAGATTTTCGATTATTTTCACTTTGGATTGTAGTTTATGTCACTTTTGCTGCTGCAGGTTGTAATAACTGACTCAGGAGTAAAATATTGGCGCCTTTTTTTCTTACTCAAACACACAATGGATAAATTACACATGGCTCCCTATTGGACTTGTACACTCTCAGAGAAAAGGTACTGAACTGTCACTGGGCACTACCCCTCTGGTCACTGGGGTGGGACCCTCAAGGGTACATCTTAGTACCTTTAGTCAGGGAACATAACTGTACCAAAATACATGGAAATGTATTTTACAAAATATTTACTGTTATTATTTGCATTTATAATCACTCTAGCTGGTTTCCTGATACGTTTAATGTGCAATGAGAAACTGTCAGATACTAAAAAGTTGCGAAGCTGAAGTCAGCTACCCGTTCGCTAGCTTCTCGTTCGAATTGTCCCGTTCCACCTTAAAAGGTGCAGCAGTTACATTCTGGCACCTCAGGCACTATTTAAGGCGAAATGGAAAAATTTGAACAAGAAGCCACGAATGAGAAGCTGAATTCAGCTTCATAAAAAGTCGAACGCTGAGAGACATTTTACAAGAACTTTTCTACTTTTGAGGAAAAGTTTCCTGCCAGAGATGTGAGAAAACAGCTATAGCTGAACTAAAGCTTAAAGCAGAGCAAAGTAAGTCTGCGTTTTCGTTTATATTATATTTTTAGCCTGTACTAGAACATCAGCACATACTGAGACATATTTACAGCCAAGATGGTAAAATGGACGGTGTTGTGGCTCCCAAGGTAGTTTGATTTTTATTGAAAGGACAAAAATGGTTCTTCTACACCTCTCCTAACATTTGGGTTGCCGACCCCTGCCTTGGGCCCTTTCAATTGGTCAGTGCTTTTTTAAGGAGATTATACAAGGTGTATGCATGCACTTGCACGTCTGTCAGGAATGACTGCAGCTTAAAATATTAGAAGGGCTGTCTGGATACTTCTGAACCCAAAGTATGAGTGTGGAGGTGCTTCTGGCGCAGAACATGTTGCAGAGATATCCAGACATATCTGTAACCAGTAAGTAACGGTTGGTCCAGTGAAAACTATTTTTATGCACTCACACATCCACTTAAGCCCTAATCTGCCTGATTTATGACGTTTGATAAGATTGAGTGTGACGTGTGTGCAGCAGAGAAAGGGAAATGTCTGGCAAACACACCTGCAGGTTCAGTCACTTCCAATAAACGGGCCATCTGCTGCCCTTGGCGACCCGAATAAGGATGATGGTAATCAGGCCCATTTGAGACATGCAAGGTTTGAGGTTGCAGGGATTGCTGCTACAAACACTACTTGACCAGCCGTGTGTGCTCATCTTTTCCAGAAGTTTACGTCTTTAACCCCCCCAGAAACAGGCTGGAGACCTCTTTAGAGGCACTGAAAGATCTGTACGTACTTCCGTTTCACTCAGATCAGATCAGATTTGGAGCGTAATTCATCAAAGCAGCCGTGCACCAGGCCACCTGAGAACGGATCTGTTCTGGGTGTGTTCCTGTCAGCAGCAGAACAAGCTTTTTCCTTTTCTTTGTCCAGAGCTGTTTTGCTTTTAGAAATGACTCTAAAATATGGTTTGGCATCATATGCAGAACTCATTTAATAGCATACATGTGTATATATATATATATATATATATATATATATATATGTATGTGTGTGTGTGTGTGTATATATATATATATGTGTGTGTGTGTGTGTGTGTGTATAAATAGATAGATAGATACATAGATGGATAGATACATACATACATACATACATACATAGATTCATATTGGTTGAGATTAGATATAAGATAATCCACTTACATAAGGAAGGAGAAAGTCAAATAGAAATAAGTGAAAAAAAAAAGTTCCTAAAACTGGAGTGGATTAAAAATGATTAAAAGCTACAAAAATAGCTTTTAAATAGAAAACAGGGCTCCTAACAACCACCTGGAAGACCTGGTAGACACCAAAACTGCCCCCATCAGATAAACAGCACTTAAAGCTTTCATCTTTGAGAGGTTTCTGAGTTGCATAGTACTGTAATTTCATATTTGTATGTTATATTTTAATTATAAATTCCATTCTTTTTGTGATTACTGACTGATACAGCAGTTTTCAATTGTCACGCTTGTCAAACTCAAATAAACGGCTGATATTTTGGTCAGGCAGTAACAAACAGATCCATTTGTCATGAAATTAATCAACATAAAGAGCTGATATTTTCAAATAGTAGAAAAATATTAAAAAAAAAAAACGTTGAAGTTATGAGGTTTTGCAACAGATTACAACATGATCTACGAGCAGGGAGATAATTAAAGATACTTCCCACAAGCACAAGAATACTCCTTACTTCTGACCCAAAATGGTCACTACATACAAGAACCCTGCATATATCTCCTGTATAGCTGTGGGCTGGAAGGGAATATTGAGCATATTCTCTGTCTCTCTTCTCTATGACACGATCAACTGGCACAAAAGAGCGTATCGAGAGCGCGCACTGTCTTCCCTCTCTTCACCGTATCTCTGAGACGGTGAAGAGAGGGAAGACATGGTTTGAAAAGATTTATTTCAGCTCAGTGGAGTCCGCCTTCTCGACTCGAGTACACATTGCAGAGTGCATGCAACATGTTGACAAAGCCTCACTTGGCTGCCCACCTCCCAGGTTTAATTAAGCCAAAGCCCCTATTTCCCTTGCTTTCCTGTAAACGGCTCTGCAGATCATTAATTCTTATGGCTTGACACCGAGCGTCTTTTCATCATCAGGAACAACAGCGAAGAACATTCCGAGGACACTCCGAGAGAGCGAGAGAGAGAGAGAGAGAGAGAGAGAGAGAGAGAGAGAGGGAGATAGATAAAGAAAAGGTGAATGAGAGATAGATGTAGAAAGAGAGAGAAAGATCTATATAAAGAGAGAAAGGTTGAGATAGAAAACCTAGAAAGATCGAGAGAGAGAGAGAGAGAGATAGATAAAGAAAAGGTGAATGAGAGATAGATGTAGAAAGAGAGAGAAAGATCTATATAAAGAGAGAAAGATTAAGATAGAAAACCTAGAAAGATCGACAGAGAGAGAGAGACAGAAACAGGGAGAGATAGAGAGAGAAAGAGAGAAACAGAAAGATCAAGATAGAAAGATGGAGATGAGATTGCGGTAAAATGTGAAGGTGAATGTGAACTATAGAGCCTCCTTAGTTCTCCTCATTATTTCTGTACATTATTAAAGAGAGAGAAAGGTCAATGTAGAGTGTGTTTGTGTGTGAGAGAGGGGGAGAGAGAAAGACTAAGATAATGAGAGAGAAAAATTGAGATAATGAGAGAGAGAAAGATTGAGATCTATATGTAGAGAGAAATAAAAAGATCAAGATATATATAGAGATAGAAAGACAAAGAGAGAGAGATCAAAACGTTGAGATCTATAAATAGAGATAGAAAGATTGAGAGAAAATTGGGATAATGAGAGAGAAAGATTGAGATAATGAGAAAGATTAAGATATATGCGATAAAAAGATCAAGATATGAAGAGACAGAAGGACTGAAATAGAGAGAGGAAGAAAGATTGATGTCTATAAATAGAGATACAAAGATTTAGAGAGAGAGAGAGAAAAAAATGAGATAATGAGAGAGAAAGATTGAGATAATGAGAAAGATAGAGAGAGATCACGATATGTATGTAGAGAAATACAAAGATCAAGATAGAAATAGACTGAAATAGAGAGTGAGAGAGAGAGAATTGAGATAATGAGAGAGAAAGATTGAGATAATGAGAAAGATTGAGATAATGAGAGATAGAGAGAGAGATTGAAATATATATGTAGAGAGAAATAAAAAGATCAAGATACAGATAGAGAAAGAAAGACTGAAATAGAGAGAGAGAGAGAGAGATCAAGACAGAGTGAGATTGCAGTAAAATGTGAAGGTAACTGTAGATTCTCTTCTGCAGTTTGCAGGTCTGAACCACATGTACAGACACGTTTACCACAGAGCCTCCAAATCAGTCAGCATCTGTCTCAGGACTTCATTAGAAAGATAAAAAACTAAGACTGCTGTTGGCAAAAGATGTGAAGCACCATTCTTGGCTAAATGTGCGCTGGTGTTGTGAGTGAGTTGAGGACAATAAGCTGTGTTTTTTCAAGAGCCATACTCAAATCAGTTCATTTGGGAATATTTTTTATTTATATGATTATTTATTTGATAATATCATATTAACAAACAATTTATTTGTCAAACATGAATGTTGGGCTAGCAGTGTCCTCATTAAATTTGAGGAAACCTTTCTCCACCTCCTGGATCACTTTCTCTAGTTTGTCCATGGTTTTACGAAAGGCAGTGGGCTTTACTGTAGTTTTTAAGGTGGAACATCAGCACAATGCGACGTGCCCAACATAGAAACACATCTGGTGTAAACAGCTGTGTTGATTACAATGGGAGAGTTTTGGTTTTGTTGTTGTAGATGTAGTTCCTTTTTGGCTGTTCAGTTCCTTGTAATAAAGTTGTGGCTGTTACTTTTTGTAACAGCTGGTTGTCGTTGCTAGTTTTCAGGCAAATTATGCAGAATAATATTTTGATTTGTTCGGCGTGCCATTATCAGGAGACTGAACACCTCTCAGCCAATCCGATTGCAAGGTCAGAACTGAGTGAGGTATAATAGAAGGTATAGATTTGTTCTCCCACCCTGTTAGACACGCACACCAACTGCTGTGGCGGCAGATATTAATGAGTTACAGGGGACAAAGACAAAGACCCTGAATGGATCGCTGGCAGTGCATTAGGTAATACAGGGTTAAGACAGGGCTTGCTGGCACTGGGAAACAGTACAAGTTCCCATGGGTGGGGTTTTCTTTGGACTGTGAATATGTGTAGCCCTAGGATAGCAAAAGCCAGACCATAACAATAAGCCAGCTAAAATAGTTCAGAAGATATGCCTCCTCCTCCACATCCACCCATTACTCATTAATCTACCACAGCAGGCGCTTTTCAACATGGATGGTTTGGGGTTACAGAAACACCAGGTTACAGGGCCGCTCAAAGCCTGGGAACTTATTTATGCAGGCTTTGATTTGTGTGATGTGAAATACTGTTTTTAGATTAAAATCTGAGCTGTATTAAGCATTGGCAGTTGCTAAGATGTTTATTGTCAGAAGGATTGGAGCCGTATGAACAGCTCTTGCTAAGACGGTGCTGTTTTTTGCTGCTTGCTGAAGCCTTTTTCATCAGATACTTTTAATCCTACACTGTTTTAACCCCTTACTAAGCCTTAATATTGATTATAAAAACAGATACCTCCGGTCCTAAAATCTGATTGGCTAAGCCGCGTTCAAAGCCATTGTCAAATCCACGCCACATGCACACTTATAACCGCCTCACAACAACTGAATTGTGTATTATTGCGCCACAGCATGAAAAACCCTTGTGTTGTTAATGGAATAATCTTCGACTCTCTTGCTGCTCGCATGGAGCACTGAGTATATCGATGAAGTAAGAACTGGTTTTTGTTTAAACTGAGGGGCTGAAGACTTATGTTCTGAGCTAGAACTAGGCTGGTCAGCTAACTAACAGGCTAAAAGATAATAAACAGCCTAAACAACTCCACTATTAATATCACAGGCTTGAATTAAAGTACTTACGGTGTGATTAACTGTAAAACAGCAGTATAAAAGTGTCTTGAATGGCTTACACGGATCAAATATCTGTGTTTCAGTCAGAAGTCGCGTCAAACCCTGGCTGAATCCCCAATGACTCTGTAATCCCTAAACAGTGTGCTAGCCATGAATGTTTAGAAATTCTAGCCTCTACAGCCAAATTATGCATCATTTGTCGAGTGTGGATGTGTCTGAATTGCAAATAGCTGTTTCTTGGCTATATTTTGTACAGTTGGGCTGCACAATCCAGTATTTACATTCCTACAAAGTGCACTATGTAGGGAACAGGGAGCCATTTGAGATTCAGCCCCAGCACAAGCAGAGGGGCCCAGCTGGATTGGTACTAAATAAGACTCGCCGTGGTAATTTGGTGACCGAAAAGTACTTATAAAGTACTTGTTACCAGTGATGGGCGACCGAATGTTCTCCTCATTCAGCGGTCCATGGTTGCTTGGCAACGACACCATGCTCTAAAGAAACTATTCTTGGTGGAATACTTCATGTTGATTATTATTAGTTATAAATTATTTTCAGAAAAATTGGGTATTTTTTCATATTTTATGTTGGCCACTGTTTATAAAAGCAATAAGCCACTTGAGGCTGTGCGTTACTGCGATTTTATCATGGGGGAGTTTTAGGCACTCTGCTTCCCGTCATGCCTAAGAACACCCTTCTCTGATAAAATCGCAGTAACGCACAGCCTCAAGTGGCTTATTGCTTTAGTAACTACAGTGACTTCAGTGCAGACTGGTTGAGCTATTCTTATAGAGGGTATAGAAGTGTGTAATAACACTTTTATCGGCATTTATGGGGTTAACTTAAAGGTTAGTGTCCAGGCTCCCTCAACATTTTGATTTATTTGAACTTCAAGTAGTAAGTTGATGGGGCATAAAACGCAAGTTCTTGTTCCGTAACATTTTTAAGACGAAACAACAGTTTTTTACAGTATTTTGGAAAAACAGAGATCTGCATTTATAACATAATGTGAGGGGAAAGCACAGACAGTGTGAAATGGGATGAACATAAAGCAAAGCACTAGAGTCAATTTTCTTGTCAGTCACATCAAACCTGCTTACGCTCCACCTAGTTTTAGTGACTACAAATATAATAACAAAAGAAAACATCAATGGAAGCAGGTTAGGCTGTGGAAATAAGGGCTGTGCTGAACTCACTCGATTCAAATTTATACATCATTTCAGCATGAATAACATGTGACATCAACGCAGTTATTACACAGAGTATGCAAGTGAAAAACTCAGTCGTGTTGATGTATTTTATCCTGGAGAAAATCATGTCATTTGACTGCATATAAGATGCAGGAGGCTGTTCATACAATCAGTCTCTACATCAGAGCGAAGTAATGAGGAAAGTGCTTTTACTTATGTAGGCTGCGTTGCTTTTTGAGCCCAGAGTCTGGAATTATTGCTGTTGTTTTGCTGTACCATTTAAATGTAAATGCATAGTTATATATTTACATACTGATAGTGAATTACAGTTACTTTCAATTTACATTCTGTATTGAGAGGTTTGACTCTGCACTTACAGCCTTCCTGTTGTTTTAGTGTAAAAAATGAAATAACGATACAATAACTTCTCAATAGCTTTAGAATCAAAACAGTTTTCACCCAGATCAAATCATAAATAATATCTTCTACCTGCACAGACTGATGTGGTATTGATTGAAAAATTAGTACATGCGCTTTCAGTGGAGTCTGATTTCTTTACTTGTTTCAATTAACTTAAGCTGAGAATTAATTCATTAAAAACTGCGATAAACGTTTGTTGTCGTTGGTGATAACAGTGAACTCTAGCGATTAACCAGAGTACTGTTACTGCATCAAGTCCAGAATGAGACCACAGAGAGCCATAATAGATGACATGTGGCTTGAAATTTAGTCAGTCAGAAATCTCTAAGATGAAGAGACGAATACGGACTAGCTATCGTTACAAGTCTAGCCACTTTATCTCACACCTTTAAGCCTGGAAACAGCGAGTTTGTGAAGAGTTAGTTAGCTGATACTAAACGTAATCGATTCATTTATTGAGCTTAGATGTTTTATTCTATGAAATAAGTGCATGTAGAGTATAAATCGAGTTTAAGCTTGATGTTTATTGAGGCTCTCACTGCAATGTACAGCTCTGTGTACAGTGTGCAGTCTGTATGTTTAGTCCCACCATCTTATTACAGAGCTTAAACAGTAGTTTTATAATCATACTCACCTAAATATAGTAGTTACTGATTAACTTGAAATAGATACTAAATAATTCATAGTAGTTACTGAGTATTTTAAAGTAGTTATTGAATAACTCATAGCAGTTACAGGCTAATCCATAGTAGATACTTAATAGTGGATACATAGTAGTTACTCTTAGTAGTTATAGCTCAAGGTAGTTGCTGAATAATTCATAGCAAACACTGAATAATTCTTTATGTCTTGTGATTTTAGAGCAATGAGCCACAGGACTCCCTGTGTTACTCTGGTTTTGTACAAAGAGAATCAGGGTGAAATCCCTGTAATAGCCTCAAGTGGTTTACTGCTTTTACAGAACGGAGAAACCTTGGTGCTTTAACCCATAATATCATTTTGGTGTGCGGTCAAATTTGTGTTTCAGGTATTTAATAATGGCCTCAAATATGTCTCAGCCTCGTTTTAAATCTCAAACTATCCATTATATTACTACCGATTCAGGGCACCACAGTTCGTTTTAATCTGAACACACTTTTAGAAGCTACTGAATTATTCTTAGTAGCTACTGAATAATTTGTAGTAGTTGCTGAATAATTCACAATATACCGAATATTTCATAGCAAATACTGAATAATTCATAGCAAATACTGAATATTCCATAGTAGATACTGAATAATCCATAATATATAATAAATAATTCATAGTAGATACTGAATAATTCATAGTAAATAGTGAATAACCCATAGGAGATACTGAATAATTCATTGTACATACAGGATAATTCATAATATATACTGAATAATTTATAGAAGGTACTGAATAATTCATAGTAGATACTGAATATTTCATAGTACATACAGGATAATTCATAATATATACTGAATAATTTATAGAAGGTACTGAATAATTCATAGTAGATACTGAATAATTCATAGTACATACAGGATAATTCATAATATATACTGAAAAATTTATAATCGTTTTTTTAATCATTTCTAATATACTGAATAATTCATGGCGGTTATTAAATATGAAGGCTTGGTTTCCCAGGTTGTAACTGTAGTAACAGTGGTTGCTACATCAGGCTCATGCTGTTTTATGTGTCTAGTATTAAGACTGAGAGAGTCGAGCTCTGAGGCATGTCAGCATGCTCAGCGTCTCGGTGTGGATTTTGTTGACCTTATGATCACAGCAGAAGTGTGATGGTGGTTGTTGCTGGTGGGGAAGCTGCTGTAAGCTGTTCATCTCTCGCTCTTCCGCAGATCTGCACCCGTGGCTCGACAAAGCACAGTGACAAACACGCAACCGTTACTGCTCAGCGATCACTTATATCAGCAGCTTAAACCAGACTGGCTGCTGTTCACTGAACACCACTGTAAGCCTTGATTAGGTCTTGCCTGTTGATTGGTGGAATTATATGTGCCAAAGTGAAAACTTTATTACTCAGTAAAAACTTTTGCCCAATAAATCTTTACTGTTCCAACTTAATAAATGGAGTCAGCTTTCTTAAACTGGGTGTTCATGTAACCTCCAGGTTTTTATGGACTGAAACTTGTTTGGTGACTGAAATTTTATCTTCTTTCACAGAAGCCATAAAATTCAGTCTCAGTTCAGCTATGCATTTTTATTTCAATAATCTTGATGGAATACACTTTTATGATGGAAATGTGTATGATTTACAAAACTGGAAGTGTCATCTTTTTAGGTGAGCAACATTTATAAAATTGTTTTTATTGCATTTTATTTTTTTTACTGTGGCAGTTGTAAATGATATAAAGACAGCTGCGTTTGTCTGTTTTATCTCAGCAAGGCTTTCTTTGTGGAGAGGTGTGAAGTGTTTTCACAGCATTTCACACACGGAAAGCCAACAGTGTCTTAGCTAATCTCATAACCAAGTTATGGGGGAAAATATTTGATTTGATTACATTGAAAAAAATACGTTGATTAATTTTCCACTTATCGGCCCGACGTGTTATGTCCATTTTACCATCTTGGCTGTAAATATGTCTCAGTATGTGCTGATGTGCTAGTATAGGCTAAAAAATATAATATAAACGAAAACACAGACTTGCTCTGTTTTAAGCTTTAGCTCAGCTACAGCCGCTTTTCTCGCATCTCTGGCAGGAAACTTTGATGCAAAAGTAGAACAGTTTCTTGTAAAATGTCTCTCAACATTTAACTTTTACGAGGCTGAAGTCGCTTCTCATTCGCCAGCTTCTTGTACGAATTTTCCCGTTCCACCTTAAACGGTGCCTGAGGCGTCAGCAGGCGGAACAGGAGAATTCGAACAAGATGCTGGAGAACGAGAAACTGACTTCAGCTTTGTGACTTTTTAGTGTTTGACAGTTTCTCGTTGCAGATTAAACATACCAGGAAACCAGCTGGAGTGATTATAAATGCAAATAAGTCCATTCATCTCCAAATTATCAATGTTCGTCTTAAATCTACCCCTTTGCCATTTTATTCGCTACTAGCTAAGCAAGATTGTCGTCGTTGCTATGGTGACCAGCAATCTGCGCACTGATCTTCAGGGTTAAAGGGTGAATTAGCAGTTCTACATTAACTCCAGCGTTTAAGACCATTTATTGTTAAACTGTGTTGAACGATCAGCAGAGCTTTATTTTACTGTAAAGGAGGATTATTTTATTTTTACCTGCTAATCTAATTCTGCTGTGGAGCCACAACAGGACAGTAAAAGAGCCGCATGCAGCTCCGGAGCCACATGTTGCTGACCCCTGGGATAGCCACGTAGGCCTGCAGAAATAGTCCATATGTTCCATTCTCTAAAACAACATATTTCAAAACTGAATTTGGGATAACTCAGAGATTTTTCACTCATTTTTATCTGCTACAGGGTTCCTTAAATATCACCCATTAGGATTCACACACTTCTCCTCCACCATGATGTGGTTTATACCCTTCAGTAAGTCTCACAGCGTTCTATCAGAAAACCTGGCAAAGTAGAAGGATATCTGAACAAGTCCAGCTTAGAGTTTCTACTGTCAGAAACCGCTGAGAAATCGAAGTTGAGGAGAACCATTTAAAGAAAGATCTTGAAGACGCAGATAAAACTCCTTGTAAACAGATCAGATGTGATCTGATATGTAAAGAACTCGCATATCACCACCAAGGACCTGCAGCAAAGTCCAGCTGGCACTGGAAGCAGTAGTGGTCCACACGTCCACAATACAGCTGTACTCTAACAAACATGATCTGCATGGAAGGGCGTCCAGAAGGAAAACTTTCACAGCAATCAACTATGCAAAACAACACTTAGACAAGCCAGGAACTTTTTGGAACAAACTGTTATGGACTGATGAAGCAAAAATCTAACTTTCAGCCACAACCTCAAAAGTCATATTGAGAAAAACACTGTTAACCGTTGTGGGTGAATCTTTTACAGCCTGGGCTTGTATAGCAGCCAGAAGCACAGTACACTTTGTCCATATGGAATGAAGAATGGATAAATATAAACAAATGCTAGAAGCTGATGTGCCAAAGAGAGTGCAGGAGCCGAATCTAAAAAGAGGTAGGATATTTCAGGAAGACAGCGATCCAAAGCACACTTCCAGTTACTATTATGTACTTGCAGATAGGTGAGATTTTAAGTTTTGGAGATTTTAGGCTTCAGCTCAAACACTAAAAAACTTTTTTTTTTTTAATCTTATTGAAGATCTAAAAATATTTCAAGGCTTTAACAACAGGAACAAATCTGAAGCTGGAGTAAAATGACTCTTAGCTGGCTGAGCTGGCGAGCTCTAGAAGCTGTGATTCCCGCAAAAGGAGGTGTTACTAAGACAAGATTGATTCCTGGAAAAGGAGGTGTTACTAAGAGAATCAACCTTGTTTTAGTAACAGCCTCCTTTAGTAACACCTCGTCTCAGAAATTCACCCAAATGCTGCATTCACTTATTTCAGGTTATTAAAATCATCAAACAGTTGATGTTAATTAAACTGAGCATGAATTATTCCAGTCGTAAATTGCAGACTTTACTGTCTTTTTTCACTCTTATTCCTACCCTTGTTTACTCACGCGGGGTTTTATGGTAGGCTTTTTGCGGAGGAGCACTGATGCTCGTGATTTGAAATAAACAGGAGAACGCAGAAAAATCTATAAGCCCAAACTTAACATGAACTTTTTTATTCCCTCTATTTTTCCTCCTGTCAATCAGAGATGATGTTTAATCCAGCGATCATATTTTTCTACATTGTCCAGGCCTTTAAGGATCACCTGGACAACATTAGGAGTTATCATTTTCAGTCATTCAGTATTTATTATGATCTTTTCTTGCAGTTTCTTCCTCTGTTCCAGCAGTTCTTACAAGTTTGGCCTGAAAGCTGTTTGCTGGGGAGCTGTTTCTTCTTGGCTTCCATTATTTTGTAATAGTGTTTTATAAAATAATGCAGTTTTTTGTTTTGGTTAATTAGGATCTAAATTAAAACTGGTTGAAAATGTAATTTTAGATCATATAACTAACTTGGCTGATGTTAGAGTGGTACCAAAATGGCCATCACTAGTTGCTTAGTAACTAAGTTGTAGTAACTGAGTGCTGTGTCGGCGCTGCACTGTCCTGTCTGTTTACTATGTCTAATGTCCGTATTAATTATCATATTTATTGTATTGTTTCTAGTTTAATGTTTGCACACTTTGTCTGTACTGTCTATTTTGTTCCATGTTGCACCGTGTTGTTCCTGGAGGAACGTAATTTCACTCCACTGTGTACTTAGTTGGAATGACAATCAAAGCCTCTTGACTTGACTTTCCACTGCATTTTGATTTAAAATGCCCTAATGCTGCGATTTTAACAATATGCCTACAAATTCTACTAATTTTCTCCTAGTTTTCACTTCTAAATGCAGTCAAATTAAACACTTTAGTCTGGAGGTTGTTCTGTTGTGTGAGAGAGCTGTTTAACTGATGCTTGCTTTGCTTAGCATCCATATTGGTAGCCTGTTTAAAGGCCAAAATCAGCATGCTAGGCTTTAATTTCATGGTGCCATATTGTCTAATAATGCTGGGCAGTGCAGTGGCCTGCAGATGTGAACAGTAGCCTGACCAGTGCCAGGACTCCTTACTGAGTCACTGTAAAACTGCAACAAGGTAAAATATAATTAATATAATTTAATTCATGTCTGTTACAGGCTTCAAATAAAACATGGGATGTCTTTAAAGCTTTAAATGTCTGCTTTGAATGTAGAACAGACAAAAATGTTCATGTGAATTACCGTTAGCTCAGTGCTAACATGCCACTAAAATCCCATAAGGGCGCTAGCAGAAGTGAGCGTAATTGTAGAGCTGGGTTTTTATCATGTTTTGGCATTTATGGCACGAACTGAAGGCTCAACTCTAACATTGTGTTCACATCTCAGCCTCGTTGCTTGCCTCATAGCAGTATGCGGCCAACATCAGCACACAGAAATGGAAACGATGCCACAGCGTTACCAGCGAAGTGTATGATGATCAAATGAGAGCGTTAGCAGTGCTGATTCTTTATTTAAGGTAAAAAGGCAGGAGACGCTCTGTGTTCATTTAGTTTCTGTTGTATTAAACTGGGTGGTCCTGCTCTTCAACAGTGAGATATTCAGCGTTCATGGCTCCCAAAAACAGCTGCGGTTCACGGCAAAATTTGGTACGGCAAAAGTTGAAGTATAGATGGAATATTCTGCTTACCGCTTCGGTCAGTGGACCGTAGCCACTGGCAGAGGCAGCATTTTTTCCCTCGTGACTTCATTGAAAACAATCGAATATCCAGTTTGCCATCGCCCCTCTACCGCCAACACATAAAACACAGCATTAGAGTCAGTGCATTGTTGTAAGGGTTTCTTCAGCAGCCCTTACTAAAATGAGGCCTCTTATTTCTGGGCTTTTCAGCTCATGTTGTAAGTGCTGTGTTAAGCCGTGTCCTACAGTGCTGTATCCCCTGACTCAGGTGTGTTGGAGCTAGAACAGAAAGAGACAATAATGGGGTCCTCAAAGAGAGATCTGAGATGTAAGAGTTAAACTACTGGGCTGTAACGTGTCAGTTAATGTTCTACAGCTGTGATGGATGCTAAGGGTCCATTACAGTGACTGTGATGTTGCACAGATGATATAAAGAGAGGAAACCTGGTGATATATTGAATGTAGATAAATGACTCGCGTGGGAACCAAAGTGGATCCTTTACTGAGCACCATGGCAACAGGTGCAGGTGCAGCTCACACTGTTTAGCCAGTGGCAGCTCCTCACTGATCAATTATTTACAAAATTACTGGGCAATAATGCATGCTTTCAAAGGTGCACTCCAACAGGTGATATAAAAACAGGTGACACAAAGCGTAGAGAGAGAGAGAGAGAGGGAGAGAGAGAGAGAGGAATGGAGAGAAAAAGCTCAAGTGAAAGTATGATTTCTGTACTTCATCTTTTCATCTCCCTCCCTCTTCTTTCTCCCTCTCTCAGCTTTTAAAGGGGCCATATTCTACTTTGTCCTTCTTTTTTGTGCTGATTGGCTGGTGACCTTCCAGTATTGCACCTCATTTAAAAACGCAGTGTGGGCCGAAACTCTCCTTATAACTTCAGCATGAATATGTTTACAGATATATGTAAGTGTATACTGTTTTGTGACATCACAAAAATGATCCATTCAAAATGGGCTGTTTTTGTAGCTTCATTTCCATACAGTTGCAAGCAAAAGTTTGGGTGCCCCTGATCAAATTACAAGTTTTGCTGATTTTCTAAGTGAACATAAGTATATGAATACACTTTTGGTAGTTCCAGTGTTGCTTGCTGTTCATGTCTGTTCAGTGAGTGCGGCGCCTGAGGGTCTGATTTGTGAAGGGAAACATGAATCAGATGCAACACCGGCAGCTATAATGACACTCCTCACTTAATTGGTCCTTCAGGTTACCTACTCATACGTTAAACGTTACCAATAAATGTGCTAATCATAACATCTTTATTACAAACTAAGCTTAGGTTAATTGAGTTATTTACAGTTGGTACAGACTGGCATATCGCAGCCTTGTGAGGTGGTGCTGGGGGTGCTGAGCTCAGCACGTGAGTGTGGTTATCTCCACTCTAGGCTCCTATGCTTTGCGAGTAGGGCGTCATCAGGGGGCGGTGACGTTGGGTGATTGATTTGCATACTGTGACGTGTCATGGTACTTTGGTACAAAGACACGTCATCCACACCTATAGCAGAGTGGAACCAGAGGGGCGCTGCAGAGGCGGAACTGACCACAATAAAAATGATACTTGTACAGTTTGGAAAGAATGTGTTCACATTTTAAGCAAGGCTGGTATGTTTTATTATTACAGAGCAGTGCATTTCAGCTGTTAATGAAAAAAGGTCTTAAGTTTTAGTTACTCTTTAATGACAATCACTGGTTACTTCCTGCATTTAATATGTTGGGAAAAAATAAAACATAGAACGTGGCCTGTGTAAAAGGTATGGCACATACTTACGCATAGTGCTAATACACTTTCCTGAGTCTACATCCGGACTGCGGTTGGCCACTTGACGACCCTCACCATATATATTTGATTATAATTCCAAAATCAATGCATTTAAATCACCACCTTCCTTTTTCACATCGCTGGTGCAGACTGCTGTAATCACTGCTCGTCCTCTTCTTTGTTAAGCCTCCTATTAGGAGCGGTGCCTGTGGATAATTGCATTGGCGATTTGACCCCCAGTTAGGTAATTAAGCACAACGAGCACTCAAAGTCCAGTTACGGCCGCTCTGCATGCCTGCTGTGTACGAACCAGGACACGCTTCAATCAGCACACAGCCTTTTAAACACGAATGAGTCTTTAGAGGTTTTCACAGAGAACCAGGCCAATGTGGCAGTGATTGCGTAATACATAATGTGTCAAACCTTTAGAAAATTCTGTACGTTGTGGCAGGCTTTTGAGGTTTAAGTGGCACATAGAAGAGCTCCTTTATGGTCCTTTACAGATTGTATATGGAAAATTACTCAGGTACAAGTAGATTAGCATCACTTTGGCTTCTACTGTTCGTCTAGATAAGAGCGTCTGCTAAAAGACTAAATATAAATGTAAATTAAAGGGGAATTGTTTGATGGTTCCTTATAGATGGATGTACTAATTCTAATTTATTTACAGTGTTGGCGAGAAGAACCAGAGGTCACTATGTGTACAACAAGAATTGTGCCATTTTATTTACTATCTATAACCACCAGTGAAGCTACATGAGTGGATAATGATAAAATAGTAAATCTGTAGTAAATAGTAAATTATTTCTGGGTTCTATTTTGCCTCACAATACAAGAATTCTCTTCAAATCTAAATATTCTCTTGGCTTTCTCATATTGCATATTTATTTTCCCCCAAATCATCACACTAGCAGCAGCAATAATTACTAGTAATGAAGACAATATGCAGAAACGAGACAGTGAGGGGGTGACAAACAAGCACATTGAAAAACATGATCATTTACAGTACTGTGCAATAGCGAGAGACCATCCTTTGTTTATGTAATTAGCAGGCAAAACCTGCCCTAATTACAATTAACAGTGCCAGAAAAAAGGCAGAATCTGTATATTTACCTTTATTACAGCTTCCATTCTTTTCACGAGACTCGCTTTCAGTTTTTCAAAGAAATCAGTAGGGTTAGTTTTCCACACTTCCGAAGTTCAGTCTCAGAAGTTGGTTTTGCGTTTTCTGCTTTTCACAATCCAAATAATGAACACATTCAGTGATGTTGAGGTCTGGACTCTGGGGTGGTCAGTCCATTGTTCAGCTTCTTTGTTTGATGTGTCCGTCTCCTTTTCTCAATGAGGTTCTTCTTGAACAGCTACACATCCTTTCAGACCCACAGCGCTGAGTCGTCTTCTCACAGTGGAAGGATGGACAGAAACACCTGTGGATGTTTTCAGATCTGAAGCAGCTTGATTTTCTCCTCTCTCTCAAAGATGAAAGCTTTAAGTGCTGTTTATCTGATGGGGGCAGTTTTGGTGTCTATCAGGTCTTCCAGGTGGTTGTTAGGAGCCCCATTTTCTCTGTAGCTCAATCATTTTTTAAACTGCCGTTTTAGAAACTCAGTTTTTTGCACTTATTTTCCTTTGACTTTCTCCTTCCTTACACAAGTGGATTATTCCATATCTAATGTCATCAGAAACATCTCCTGAAAAATGATTAACGTGTACTTAATGGCCATTTTAACTGGAAATTGAATAATTGAAGGGTCTCTGACTTTTGCACAGTACTGTATATATAAAACTAAAAATGTAGGCAGTGTACTATCAATGCAGTGGACAGAATGTGCTGTGAATGA
This sequence comes from Colossoma macropomum, assembly GCF_904425465.1. Lineage (NCBI taxonomy): Eukaryota > Metazoa > Chordata > Actinopteri > Characiformes > Serrasalmidae > Colossoma > Colossoma macropomum. Next base: position 102,197 of record NW_023495463.1, read on the forward strand.
AGTGATCGCAATAATAATAATAATAATAACAATAATAATAATAATAATACTTTTTAAGCAATTAGCACCTTTTACACATTACAATGCAGCTCAAAGTGAAGCAGGAATAAGAGTGAGTCTGAGCGAGGTGGGAGTGTAGGATGGAAGCAGGAATGCTGTAGGAGTCCAGCTGTGAGAAAGTGTATGTTTTTCTGTTCTCTGATTACAGTGGTGTACGTGTGCTGTAAGTGGGACACGTTCCGGAAGTTGATGGTGCAGTTTTATAAGCAGAGGCTTCCCCAGGAGGAGTACGTCTTCTTCTTCATCGATCTGTTCGGAGAGAGCGTGCAGAGTCGCCCGGCGCAACCATGGAAACGAGGAGACGCTGACGACGAGGCGGCCAAGCAGGCCTTTAAAGTGAGTTTGTCTAAATGCCTAATATATGTATATATTTTTTTTTTGTTTAAAACAATAGTTCAGCAAAAAAATGTGTGTACCGGGTTTCCTCCCTTTCAGCAAATGTATTCAGTCAGCTAAGACATGTTTGGGGTGTGAAGCTTCTATCGCTTCCATAGTTTTTCAGTGGAGCTAGGAGGCTAATGTAGATAACAAGTCATGGAAAGTTATGTCATGCTGTGGTTTACAGAACTGTCGAAATCATGTTGGTTGAATGCGAAAGTTTGGGCGCAGGGTGTCCCGAAGTGTTAGGGCTACATGGAGTGTTATGAGGAAAAAAAAAACGGTAACATGGCTGTGCAAGTGACAAACCCATAAATGTGAGTTTTTCTCCATTAAAAATTACATTAAACATATTATCGTAGTTTAATGTCGTTTCAATGTGTTACGGTCCTTTTTGAATAACAAGTTTTAAAAAATCACTAGTAGTATGCTGATGTCTCGGTAGCTAGCTAGCTAAATTTTCTGTGCAACCATTTAAGGTGGAACAGGAAAATTCGAACAAGAAGCTGGCGAATAACAGACTTCAGCTTCATGTCACTGAAGAATTAGGGGTGGGCGATAATAAATAATTGCTCCCCCCTCTTTGAAGGCATATGATGCCCTAAATGTATCGAAAGCCCAGCAGTGAGGAGCTGAACTTTACCCTCCTCTACTATCACTGCAGACTGGCAGGGTCGCCTACCGAGCAGCGCTAGCAGCTGTTAATGAAGTAATGCTCTTTTTATTTGAGGATCCCATTTCATAGGGAAGATTTCAACCACTACCCCTTCTAACTCAGTTCCAAGGGACAACGTGACACTAACAAGGGGTAGGGCTAAAAATAAGAAATGGAAGTGGACCAAAGTCAGCTTTATTGTCATTTTCTCTCATTACATGTGTGTTGAGAGAAGAATGAAATGTAGTTTCTTCAGGACACAGTGTTACATTTAAACAGCAGACAGAAAATCAATACCGTAAATACAGGTAAACTATCCGAACACATATACAAAACCATTATCACAAAACAGTAGAGACTAACCAAAGAACAAATTGTGCACTGATAATTGAAAATAGTCTTTAGTAGCACAACAGCAAAAGATTAATACACAACAATGTACTCAGTAAAGTGACTGTGCATATAATGTGAGGAAGGTTAAAGTTTCATTGTAAAGTGGCGGAGTATGGAAGGTAAAGTGTAGTGTGGCTGTGGTAGCAGTTCAGTGAGAATGTTTAAAGGTCCATAAGGTAGATCCGTGTAGCAGTGACTGCCTGTCCATGAGTCTGGAGAACTTGGCCCTCATGCTCTGTAGTCATCTTCCAGATGGGAGTGGGGTAAACAGTCCGTGTGATGGATGATAGGGATCCTTCCTGATGCTGCACGCCTTCCTTTTACTCCGTTCAGTATTGGCAGGGAAGCTCAAGCCAGTGACTGGGCGGTCTTCACTACCCTATGCAGTGCTTTCCTGTCTGAGATGGAGGTACTTCCATTCCAGACAGTGATGCTGCAGGTCAGGATGCTCTCTGTGATGCTTCTGTAGAAGCAGCTGAGGATGGGTGTGTGCAGGCCGCCCCGCTTCAGTCTCCCTAGGAAGTCAAGGCGCTGATGTGCCTTCTTCGTTAAGGAGGAGGTGTTGTCAGTTTGCCAGTGATGTGCACTCCCAGGAGCCCAGTTCCACTTTCATTTGTATAAGTATTTTGTTTCAGTACAGACTTGTTTTGCTATTTTATGGAACTGTTTAAATGCAAATGGTATTGCTCAGCCAAACAAAAAAAATAAAATGGAAATATAATAAACCGTGGCTTTAGCATCACTTGTCACTGCTAACTCAGTTATGCTTGCTAGGTTAGCTTTCGCTTGCTGTTAGCTTTCGCATGGTAAGTTTCTCGAACTTGAACAGAGTAAAGTAGACCATTTTGTTAAAGCTGTGTGGACAGAGCAAACCACATCAGCCTTGTAGTTGGTGAGGATATTGCTTACAAACATGCTACCCAAGATTATTAGCACCCAGTTAACATTAAAAGGGTAGAACGTTACCAAAATACATTGATTAGTAAAAAGGTCTTTGCTCATACTCTGCCCATGTATATTGCATGCAAGCAAAGGCAAGATTAAGTGCAAGAAAGAAAGCATGGATTTAGGTTTCCTGGGGGTGTATTAGTTTAATTTTTTAGTAGTCGTGACAAATCGAGTTGATTTTTACAGAATTAACGCAATGAAACGCGAAGGCTCTGCTTCAGCTCAGAGCTCTGGGCATTAAAATGCATTGGACAAAATGACGAGCTGCTCTGAGCTATGATGAGCTCTGAAGGTGCCATTAGTGCTAATATGCATTTTATTAGTCTGTTAAACTGACACTCTGTGAAGGTCGTATGGTTTTGTCGCCCCCTCTGGTGCAAACAGAAAATGTCCTAAATAAACTAATATGTAACTCCATATTGTGTGGCTTTAAAAATCAAAATGAAAAAATACATATTTATCGATGACTTTGTCCTCGTTTATCAATTTATCTTCCCAGATTTTCCACTGATGTGTTTAATTTCCGTTATCTTTCTCTCTTTTTTTCCTCAGAGTTCTTAAGAATGCATAAATGAGCTATTATTTTGATTTTCACACTCGGAGAGATTAATAATTGTAGAATTATTATAATTAACCCGAATGACTCATGTGGAAAGAGCAGGGGAAAGAGAACAGACAGTGTTTTGGGAATATAAATATCACACGCTCTGCACTGATAAGTCTAAAGTAAATGTATGATGATTAAAATAAATGTCAGCCTTTGTCAAATTAGGACGATCTAAATTGTATCAAACTGAACACAATTAAAATGGTTCTTTTTTCTCCAGGGAACTCTGTTACAATGGGCCGCCCTCACGCTTTCAGCTCAGAGCAGATACTGTTCAGCACTGCTGGGGGGTTAACCTTCTGATTTAAAACATTAATAAAGTCCTGCTCAGACGGCATATTTGCATTTGGAAATATCAATGATGAAATGATGAAAGGGTCCTTTCCATTAAAAAGGAGAAGCACAAAAAAGTGTGCAATTAACATCAAAGCTCTCTGGTCATTTATACAGCGAAGTTTAAGGAAACGTTCCAGCATGTTCAGCCTAGTCTTTATGTGCCGTATCTGTAGCACACACATGATTACAGACAGTCATTTCAATGTGTTTCTCCAAACTTCATCAACAACAGACTCACTGATGCAAACTAGGCTGACAGTCATATGCAAAAGATTGGGCACCCCTGGTCAAATTACATGTTTAGTGAAAATAAGTGAACACGTCCTGTACAGACAACACAAGCCTGCATATTTTAATGCACAGTTACTGTTTATTTGCTGAATTAAACATATTAGAGATCAAATAAAACTAGCGTGTTTAAAATATGTTAAACAATTAATTAGAAACTAAGCACTAAAATACAGGAAAGGGCCATATTTAAGTTTATTTGCTGTAGAGAACTTATTTTCAATTTGAAAACCAACAAAAATTTGACTGGAATTTTAATCTTTTGCATGTTACTGTATTATAGAAGTCAGTGGGCAGTTGCTGAATTCCACTTACTTTAATTCTTTATTGAAAAATATTTGTTCAGCAACCCAAATGTTAAGAGGAGCCATTTTGCCCTTTCAACAAAAATCAAACCACCTTGGGAGCCACAACATTTTATGTCCATTTTACCATCTTGGCTGTAAATATGTCTCAATATGTGCTGATGTTCTAGTATAGATTAAAAATATAATATAAAAAAAACGCAGGCTTACTTTGCTCTGCTTTAAGTTTCAGCTATAGCTGCTTTTCTCACATCTCCAGCACGAAACTTTTCCTCAAAAGTAGAACAGTTTCTTGTAAAATGTCTCTCAACGTTTGACTTTTTACGAGGCTGAAGTCGCTTCTCATTCACCAGCTTCTTGTTCAAATTTTCCCATTCCACCTTAACTAGTGCCTGAGGTGCCAGAATGTAACTGCTGCTCCATTTAAGGTGGAACGGGAGAATTCAAACGAGAAGCTGGCGAATGAGAAGCAACTTCAGCCTCACAACCTTTTAGTGTTTAACAGTTTCTCGTTGCAGATTAAACATATCAGGAAACCAGCTGGAGTGCTTATAAATGCAAATAAGTCCATTAGTCTTACATTTTTCTCTTTGCTTTTTCGTTAGCTACTAGCTAGGCAAGATTCTTGTCTGCGTTACTATGGTGACCAGCAGTCTGCGAGCCAACCTGCAGGGTTCGTGAATTAGCAGATATAGGCTACATTATCTTCAGCGTTTAAGACCATTTATTGTGTTGAACGACCGGCAGAGCTTTATTTTACTGTAAAGGAGGATTATTTTATTTTTACCTGAAAATCTGATTCTGCTGTGGAGCCACAACAGGGCAGTAAAAGAGCCACATGCGACTCCGGAGTCGCATGTTGCCGACCCCTGGTATATAGTATACAATCATATATTTAAAATATTTATTATCAGTATTCAGCAACTGCCTAATGGGCAGTATAATAAATGGGTTGTTCTTTTTAAAGTACAGGGAAATGTCTATTATTATTATCGGTGGTAATTAAACAGTATGATCCAAATGCAGCTGAAAATCAAATATCAGACTATTGGCTTTCTTATATCTCTGGACTTCATAAATCTCTTCACTTAAATGCAGGGAGAATGTTTTATATGCTGTCTTTGACTCAGGCCTTATGTTATAGAACAGACTGCCTCTGCGGTTCAGCCTCCGCCGGCTTGTGTAAATGAAGCTGTGAGAGGCTGCTGAGGCTTCTCTATTAGTCCCAGCCGGGCTGAATTCACAGGCACGTCTCTGCTGAGCCTCGGCTTTTCTGCTCCTCCTTCCTGTGTCTGTCAGGCCTGTCTCAGCGTTAGGATGAGAGTCAGACAGGTCGTGACATCTCTCTCCATCAGGTAGATGTTCTTTGAGGCCGGAGCACTATGCTTTTCACTCAGGGATGCATCACATCTCTTCAGATTGACTGCCCACTTCACCCTGGAACACGGGTCAGGAGTACAATCCAAAGGCTAAACTGAGATCAATAAGAGCTAGAGGTGTAAATCCCTGACCTCACAACTATGGAATTTGATTAGGATTCTTTGGTAAATTAATCAGATGTCAAATTTTAAAAATCTGATACAATTCAGCTACTTTGGTATATTCAGAATTAGAGACACGCTGAAATTTTTGGCCACCAAAAAATTTCAAAAATTGCCAAATTTTCAAAAAAGACAAAAACTTTGGCAAAAAAAGCTAAAGATTAAATAAACATATAATGAAGTGTCAGAATCTCACAAATAATGTGAATGATAATGACAGTTAGAAGGGGATGTACATGAATGAACATCAGTGCTAATATTTATGTTTTCAAAACTGACACTCTGTGAAGGTCTTATGGTTTTGTCGCCCCCTCTGGTGCAAACAGAAAATGTTCTAAATAAATTAATATGTGGCTGCATATTGCGTGGCTTTAAAAAAATGAAACAATGCATATTTATCGATTATTTTTTCCTCATTTATCAATTTATCTTTTCAGGTTTTCAGTGATGTGTCTGATTTCTGTTATCTTTTTTTTCTATAGTCCCTGTTTCTCTCTGAGTTCTGACCTCACAATGATGCCATTTGATTAAGAATCTGTGGTAATTTATTCAAATGGCAAATTCCAAAAATCTGATAAAATTCAGTTATTTTGGTACGAAAAAATTCAAAAATTGTCAAAATAGTCAAAAAAGATACAAAAATCCTATTTGTCAGATTAGAGGACGTACAGGAATGAACTGTAAGTTGGTCTGACAAAGTCAGTGCTATGAAATTCCAGGTGGTTGTTAAGGTGTTGCTGTGTTATCCCAGGTGGTTGCAAAGATGTCGCTAGGCCATTGCTATGGACGCCCAGGGGATTGCTAAGGTGTTGCTAGGCTGTTGCTGTAGTATCCCAGGTGGTTGCTAAAGTGTTGCTATATCGTTGCTATGGTATCCCAGGTGATTAAAAACAAAATGATAAAAACATTTATAAAAAAGAACAGTAAGTTGGCTTTGTCAAGCCAGCCTGATAAGAAACACTGATTTAAAAAAAACAGTTTGTTTTGTTTGCTCTCCTGTGTCAGGCCACACATTCTTTACTGGAAATCACATAAATAATGCTGACTCAATAATACACTGTTAGAAATGAAGGTTCTGTGCAGGTACATTTTTATTCATCAAGGTACAGCCAATGTAAATGTATCCTCAAAGCTACAACAGTGGTTTTAAGGTCCAACTGTGTACCCAAATAAGTATTCATACTTTTTCATAATCTAATGTTTTAAAACAGAACAATAAAATAAAAAGCCTGGAGACGAGACAGTACAATTATGTTACCTGACTAAAGGTATTGAGATGTATCCTTGAGGGTTCCACCCCAGGGACAGGAGGGGTTCTGCCCCAGTGACAGTTTAGTACCTTTATTTCTGAGTCTAGTAACTCAATATCTTTTTTCACCTCTCATTTACTGCAGTCAAACATGTTAGTTAGCTACTGCTGAGGTTTATGGCTGTTTCTTCCATTACAGAAACTTAGTGCCCCCTGCTGGAGCAACTCCAGACTGCTAAGCGAGAGTTCTAAAGCCACACCCACATGATTTCTGTAATATTTATTTCTATCATTGCTGAGGATGCGCTCTGGATCTCAGTTTTAGATGTCTAAAGATGCAAACCACTGTGGCATTGATGTTGAGCTGTACCGCACAGGATTAAATAAACAGGATATGACCATTAAAATAGTGTAAACATTTTAATAAAAAAGTGTGATTTTAAGGCAGTTTTATGCTGTTTTTTTATTGTTAAATGCTGGAAGACTGAGGTGTTGACAACAACATCCTTGTTTATTGGTGTTGCCACTGTGCCTTTGTGCATTTACAGCACAAAACATGGCAAATAAGTGTTTTTTTTTCTTTTTGAAAATAGCCCAATGATTTTATTAATTACCTTTAAAAAGTGAGTGCTTACCTTATTGAATATTGTTACTGATAACTGATTAGAGTTCTAATGTTACAAAATCGGATGGACCACCATCTTCAGATTGATGAATCGTAATTCACTGATGTATGTTTACACCCCAAGTAGGACAGCGAAGAATTCAAACAGCTTTTTTGACCTGTTTGTGGTTTTTCTTGGGTGTTTTTAATTCACATTCTTGTTGCACACGTCCAAAAAAAAATCAAGAAATTATAAAACTGATTTCAGCATTTCTAGGCTTTTCAAACGACCTGTCCAGGGTGTATCCTGCCTTCCGTCCAATGACAGCTGGGATAGGCTCCAGCACCCCACCTCGACCCAGAAGGATAAGCGGTTTAGATGATGGATGGATGGATGGATAGGCTTTTCAAACAAATGGTTAAACTGCGTATGTAGTTCTGGATCAGGGACATGGGAGACATCCTCTCAACAAAAAAGTATTCGCTGAAGCAGACTAGCGTCATATCTTATATACATTTTTTTGTTTTTTTTTTTTAGGAGAGTTTTGTCAGCAGTCTAGTTTTAGTTTGTTTTTTTTCTGGCCGCTGTGTGTGCAGTGACAAGGACGGTGTTGGTGACGGCTGTTTGACATACTCTGTGGCGAACAGAGACGCGTTTGTCTGAAATGATTGGGCTCAGTGCTGATGAATGCCAAAGCCAGGGCTTTCAGACGCAGCTTGTTTGATTAAAACTGAAAGCACCGACCGCATACAGAGAACTGCATCTGACATCTAGATAATAGAAAGACAGCCATTCAGGAATAGAGAGAAAACGAGGGAGGCCTTTCTGTTCCATCACAGTTCCAGTGAGGGCGGTCTGTTGTTTGTCATAAACTAGTTTTGTTTTGTTTTTTTTTCACAAAGTGCTTTTACGCTGTTTTGCCACAGTGATGTAGCGAGTTAGAGTTTGGAGTTCAGCCACCAACATTCAGCTCGCTGGACTCTGCTCAAAGGAAAAAAAGGGCTTGGGAAGACAACAAAAGAATCAATAAGGAATAATCCTGACTGTGCTTTGACTCTGATTGTTTCAGTCTCCATACATTCCCTCAAGTCTGCTGCTGATGTTGCAATTACTGAGCTATGAAAGGCTGAAGCGAAGCAAAGCTGAGAAACGTGACCTGCTACACATAATGTCTGTAGCTGAGTCTGTGTTCGGTGGGGTACTGATATTTTGCGTCCTCCTTGTGTTCTTTCATACAGAGTGTGAAGATTCTGACCTACAGAGAACCTCAGAACCCTGAATATAAAACCTTTGTGTCGAAGCTGAAGACGGATGCCAAGAAGATGTTCAACTTCAGTGTCGAAGACTCGCTGGTAAGTAACGGAACCAAAAGAAATGATTTTTACCAGCTACATTATATACACCTTTGTTTGGTCCACTTACCCTGTATGTATGCAGATGCACTTGGTAGGTGCTGCCATACAGTTTATCAGTCCACCTCTACCTCATTCATCAATGCACCGGGATTACCACTGACCAGACATGTATACACAGGTGACAGATTACCCTAATAAATGAGGAGAAACATACAGAGTGCAGATGCTTCTTGTAGTGTGATGGCTAGCTTACCCCCAGCAGGGATTGAAATGGCAGTTCTCCTTGTTCAGATACCAGAATGCTATGGGGTAAGCCACTGGCCAAGCACAAGAGGTGGACTCCAGTTCAGAGCAGTGCAGACTTGTGAGCGTGGAAAAGAAGATTGAGTTTGCACCCATGGAAAACTCAAACTCACAACCTTGTGACACAGGGGTGAGTGCGTCACCCCTGAGCTATCATGGCAACGCTGTTAAGAGTTTCGTAGGAGGGTGGATAAACAAAGAGTTTCAAAAAACTAAAGTTTAATACTTCTGCTGAGAGATACTCGAGAAATCAGAACTCGAGACTTGAGAGAGGAACTAACACCAAAATTAGTCTGAGACCTGCACATATCAGCATGAACTCAAGACTGAGCAGAAAGCAGCGTGTGAGCACCCCTCAACCCTAATTACACCATAGTGGTGACTTGTCTCCCCCTAGTGGCTGGAGGTGGCTTACCACGAGGCTGGGACATCAGAATCAGAATCAAGCTTTATTGGCCAGGTATGCTTACACATACAAGGAATTTGGTTTTGGTTACAGGAGCTCACAGTGCACAGTATCAGACAGACATTTGCTATTATTTATTAATAATATTAAATTAAATTAAATTAACTAGTTATTCTCCAGGGTATATTTCAGTTTTTCCATCTGAATGTACATGCCCAAATCCTAAGGCAAATTATTCAGTAACTGCATGAATCAAAGTGTTGGTGTTTTTTTTTGTAAAAGCTCCCCTCAAAAAAATAACAGAAAATGTGTTTTATGATCATAAAGTGCAGCAGCAGTTAAAGGGTGTATAGTGGCAAAGAAAGGGATCAGTGAGGTGACAGTCAGATAAGTGGGGTAATAAGGCAGGTAAGTGAGGTGCTAGAAGAAACACTGGTCTGACACGGTAGGTTCAGAGGATGGAATGTTGAGTGTGATGCTATATACCAATATATTTAGAAGTGCTTGTACGCTGTTTTGCCACAGTGATGTAGTGAGATAGAGTTTGGAGTTCAGCCACCACCAACAGCGACATGTAAGATAAAAATAGAAATAAAAATAGACATAAATTTGGCACACATAAAAAAATTAAACATAAGTCAGAGTAAAGTACGAGAGAATATTTGCATATTTACCCAGCATACAAGACAGATTTTGTATTTACATGAGAGCAGGTATTGCACTAAGTGATATAAGGCAGTTTACAATGAGTATAAACATAACTAGGAAGTTATTAGCAGTATTTACAGTCTAAAATACTCAGTGAGAGTCATTACAGTAGCGGTTATGATATATTGCACAGTGTGTATTAACAGGAGAGGTGACGCAGTGATGAGGTTCAGCACAGTTCAGACAGCAGGAGATCAGTACCGTCTCTGCAGTAAGGACACTTGTTGAAGAGCCTTATAGCAGTGGGTAAGAAAGATCTCACACAGCGCTCTTTAACACAGCACAGCTGTAACAGTCACTGAATGAGCTTCTCTGTTTATCCAGTGTAGCATGCAGGGGGTGTGAGGTGTTGTCCAAGATGGCTAACAGCTTGTTGAGAGACCTTTGTTCTGCCACAAACTCCAAAGAGTCCAGCTTGAGTCCTACAACAGAGCCAGCCTTCCTAATGAGTGTGTTTAATTTGTCCAGAGCACTTTTGTTAATGCTGCTGCCCCAAACAATGGCTTTGAATAAAGCACTTACTACAACAGAGCTACTAATAAACTGTTAAACACATAACATAGTCTGTTAGCCATGTCTAATTAAAATAATGTATTTAATTTATTTTAAATTTAGCTATTAAAGATACATGTTTTATAATGATTTTTAGGAAAAAAATAGTGATACATGTATTTGTTTTGGCTATTACATTTTCTTGTTGGAAGCTGGACCCTGTACACGCCCACACACGACAGCACGAGTGGCCTCGAACACAAGAGACAAACTTGGGGCAACGTAAGAGACTTGTCACCTGCTAGTGTGAACGCAGGGTGACAGTCCAGTCATCAGCCTGTCAGATACAGAGACCTAAAGCAGCTCATCTCATGTAAAACTGCCGTTTCAAATACATACGTTTATATCAGTCCACATTCAAATGCTGAAAATAGAGTTTTAAAAACCTCAGTGAACTAAAGCTCTGCTTTTGAGTGGATCGGCAGCTACAAACTGGAGAAAAAATAAAAGCATCCGAGCTAGACTGTGTGCATATAATCAGCCCTGATAACTGAAATCATCTTTTTAGACCTTTTCATTCAACATTTTCATAGCTCAGCATTTCATCTCAGAAATAAACAGTGCTGTTTAGGTCTTGTGTTGATAGTTACTTAGTGTTATCTTTCTAGCTGAGATGATCACAAGTCCGAGTCAAGTCTCTGGGATGTGAATCTGAGTCGAGCCTCGAGTCTCTGGGGTGCGTGTCGAGTTGTGAGTTAGTCTCGAGTCCGGGTCGAGTTCTGAGTCAATTTCAAGTTCGAGTCGAGTCGTGAACCAGTCTTGAGTCGTGAGTCAATCTCAAGTTTGAGTCGGGAGTCAGTCTCGAGTCTGACTCAAGTTGTGCGTCTTGAGTCTGAGTCGAGTTGTGCACCGGTCTTGAGTCCGACTTGTGTGTCAGTCTTGAGCTTGGGTCATTTTGTACATCAGACTTGAGTCCGAGTTGAGTTATGCGTCAGTCTCAAGTCTGAGTCAAGTCATGCGCCAGTCTCGAGTGCAGTTCGAGACGTGAGTCAGTCTCGAGTCTGAGTCGAGTTGGGAGTCAGTCTCCAGTCTGAATCTGACTCAAGTCGTAAGTCTCAAGTCCGAATTGTGGTATGCATCAGTCTCAAGTCCAGGTCGCGTCGTGTGTCAGTCTCAGGTCTGAGTCGAGTTGTGTGCCAGTTTCAAGTCCAAGTCGAGTCATGCATTAGTGTTGAGTCCGAGTGGAAATGTAAGTCTTGAATCTGAGTCAAGTCATGCATCAGTCTCGAGTTAAAGTCAAGTCAGGTGTCATTCTCAAGTTTGAGACAGTCTCGAGTGCAAATCAGTTTGGAGTCTGAGTCGAGTCATGTGTCAGTCTTGAGCCTGAGTTGAGTCGTGAGTCTTAAATGCCATTCCTGAGGCCAAACTGAGCCAATGGAATATGTTTTATTACAGTTCCTCAGTTTTTGAAAGCCTCATATTCATATCATCAGTCAGTTAGAGCTACATAGTCTGTCTCACCAGTGTTTTATATCATTTTAGACGGTGTCTAAAATGGTTTGTGCTGTATGTTCTATTTAAGTCACTGATCAATATTCTCACTGAGGAAAGCCTGCGTGTGAGAACGTGTGGGAGAGCTGTATTTATCTCAGTATGGATGAGATGGTGTCGGCTCTGAGCTGGAGCTCCTGCAGAGGGGGGCGTCCTGAGAAAAGCTTTTGTGCAGCGCTGCGTTCTGTCGTAAATCACAAGCTGTTAGTGTTTCACACAACACACTGAACCATGTGCTTTTAGAGGGATTGTTTTCATAGCTCATGTTTTCTAAAACCATTATACATGCAGTGGAATTTTACTGTACTTTCTGAAAGGGCTTTGTGAATTTCATTTGCTTGTTTGGAGAGCAGTTTGAGCTACACAGCGGCCCTGACTGTATAAGTGAGCTAATTCAGCGCAGACGCTACAGCAGTAGATATAACACACAGGCACAAATATCGGCTACAAATACAGAGTTCAGTAATCTTCACACAGAAACACACAGCAGGAAAAACACAACAATTTAAAGTCCAAAAGGGGCAAAAACACAGATATAACAAAAAGGAGGCTCCAAAAAATCACAGAACTAATAGCTGGGAAAACTAAACGAAGGAAGACAATTGAATTTTTAGAGCTGAACAATCTGAGGAAACTATGATTGTGGTTTTTCCTTTAAATGCAATTATTTAAATCAAGCTCCAGGCCTGTTACGTTTTGTTTTTTGGGGGTTTTTTGCCACCACATCCATGGCTTGATGTTGAACAGTGTAGCATGCCAGACTGCCAGTTCACAAGCTCCGTGTTATTAAGTTAAATTTCCCACTTAAAATTTAAAGAAAAGTGTTCAGTAATGTAGGTTGGTGGTCGGCAACCCCAACATTAAGAAGTGCCATTTTGTCCTTTCAGCAAAAATCAAACCACCTTGCGAGCCACAAAATTTCATGTCCATTTTACCATTTTGGCTGTAAACATGTCTCAGTATGTGCTGACGTGCTAGTATAGGATGAAAAATATAATATAAACAAGAAGCCAGCTTCTTCGTCGAAGTCTCCCATTCCACCTTAAATGGTGCCTGATGTGCCAGAATGTAACTGCTGCACCATTTAAGGTGGAACGGGACAATTCGAATGAGAAGCTGACTTCAGCTTTGCGACTTTTGACAGTTTCTTGTTGCAGATTAAACGTATCAGGAAACCAGCTGGAGCAATTATAAATGCAAATAAGGCTCCAAATTATCGATGTTCATCTTAAATCTTTCCCTGTGCCGTTTCGTTTGCTATGGCTGGGCGAGACTTTTATCTACGTTGCTATGGTGACCAGCAGTCTGCACACCAACCTTCAGGGTTAAAGGGTGAATTAGCAGTTCTACATTAACTCCAGCGTTTAAGACCATTTATTGTTAAACTGTGTTGAACGATCAGCAGAGCTTTATTTTACTGCGAAGGAGGATTATTTTATTTTTACCTGCTAATCTAATTCTGCTGTGGAGCCACAACAGGGCAGTAAAAGAGCTGCATGCAGCTCCAGAGCCGCATGTTGGTGACCCATGATGTGGGACATAAATAAAATTGCAGCTCTTGCAATTTGCAGTCGTTCAGCTCTAGACTAGGATCTGCAAAGCATTCTAATAAAGTGAATGGAGATTGTCCCTGATGGTAAACAGGTGATGTCCAAGATCACAAGAGTACTTTTCCTTCATCATTAGTCTTCACTGCCCTGGCTTCATCATAATTTGATCCCCTGATTCAACACTTCCCATACTGTGCATCACTACATTCACTCAAACAGGACCCATTATGCTCCTAATTATGCTCTACGCATCAGTGCTCTATGCATTGAACTTGCATTGTCCCCACACTGAGTGGGAGCTTGGTTTATATTTCTTTTCTGAAACATGCAGTTGGTCAGAGTTCTTTAAGTACGGACAGTGTCCACAGAATGCTATGAAAGCTTGTCATGATGTCATTTATTTTGATAACATATGATTTCATGTCGTATCATCATATCATAATAGGCCTGAGTGGTTTGGGGAAAATATCTGATTGTGATTTTTCTAACCAGTATTGTAACTGTGGTTTTAAATTGTTAGTATTTTCTGTAAATGAAAGACACTTAATAATATTGAGGCCTGTTATTTTGGCCAAAACGACCAGAATATCCACTGTTTCTGGCTTGAATAAGCTTGAATACTGAGCATAGTGTGCCAGGCTGCCAATTAGTTGTGGTTGTGTTGTACACAGAACATGGGTGTTTGGTTGTTTCTGATTGGTCTATCTCCAGGCAGTTTATGAGCTCCATATTATTAGATTAAATTTCCCCACTTAAAACTTAAGACAACAGATTTGATATAAAAAAAAGGTTTGATTATTATTTCAGCCCTAATCGTATGGCCCACCCAGGACGGACAATTATTAATGTAAGTGTCACTTATAATCGTGACCATGTTTACAGTTAAGCCATGGGTGTCCTATTAGTGCTGTCTGTATCACCCCACATACCCCAATCCATGAGATAATATTATTAACTACCATGCTGACAGTTGAACAGTTTATCTGACATTACTCAAGTCCCCAGTGGGCAGTAAACAAACCATTATCAGTGCAGACTGTGTGGTTTGGGATGGGGAAGTGAAAGCTATTAAACTAGAAAATTATCAGTATAAAAGATCTCTTTACAAAACACCCTCTAGAAGATGTGACAGATGGTGCGATAGTGGTAGGTTAAGAGTTTTATGATTTCTTCTTAGACTTTATTTACTATTATATGTAGTGTGAGCACCTGCTCTTCTACCCATTACACCTCATATGCACTCACGGTCCACTTTAAAGGAAACTCCTGCCTTGTGCTTCCACTCACTCACCACTTTATGGAATGCACATCCCTGCATATCCCTAAAGTCCACTATATAATAGGGACGTGCACAGGCTAACTGTTCCAGGTCCGAGTTCACTATTCAGATATTTGATACATTTCATTATGGGTTGACAAAGAAAATATGCAGGCTGACAATTCAAGGTTTTATGTTTTAATAGAACAGTAAATATGACAGTTTTGTGAGTAAGTATGGTTTGCTAGACAGGAGTGCCTGAACGTGAGTACATTAACAATGTACAGAAACAGTGAAAACGTATTTATTTGACAAACTTATGTTGGTGCATTGTCCACTGAGGAGAAAACACCTTCTGTAGAAGATGGTGAGACTTCAGTGTCCAGCATTGTACCGATTACCTCTGTTAGCTCTTCTGAAGAGGCAGCTTCCTTTACTAAAACCTACTAACTTCCCTTTCCATATATTATTATTCAATAATAAAACATTTTTATTAGTTTAGCCACTCCACTGCTGTTACATAAAAAGTAAGCCTACAGCTTTATGCTAATTTTTCTGTTTATTTTTCCCTGTTGTTGCTATTTTCTTCCCAGCATGAACTTTTACTTGAATATCAAAATTTGTTAGAACACACATCCCTACTACATGAACGTACAGTTAGAGACCTCAGCCCTGCGATTATGAGCGTGCGATATGGTAAAAATAACATATGGTGGTACTTGAAGGCATTTTTATGACACATATCACAGTGTTTAGTTTTTTCTGGGATAAGTTGGGACAGAAAAAAGCCACAGGGTACCACATTTAAAAAAGCCTATCAAAAACAATGCATATAATGACTTTTATTCTTTCGCACGCTTGACCAAATCCAGTTAAACAGCATCAATTATACTCTATGAATTGGTCAGTTTTCTTTAAGTACAATATCCATCCGATGTTCAGAAAAGGTATTGTAACATAATTTTTATAGTAACGATAAATTATGATCATATTGCCCACCCTACCTGCAATATATCGCACCTGTTCATCATTGGTCAGTTTCTGACCATAGAAGTGCTGTTGTTTAGAGATTATTTTAGTGGATTCTCAGCACAGCAGTGACACTCGTGTGTATCAGACCACCACCCAAAATATCCAGTCAAGAGCAGCTCTGTGGTCAGAAACTGACCATTGATGAAGGACTTGAGGATGATACAAACTGTGTATCAACAGATGAGTTACAATCTCTAACTGTACACCAGCAAGGTGGAGCTGCAAGGGAGCTGTTTCTGATAAAGTGGCCAGTGAGTGTTTGCTTTATGCTTTTGTACAAACAGTGGGATTCTCTCCTCTACCTCAAACATGACTCTATACGTAGCGTAAAGGGGAATTCCACCATTTAATTCCTCATAATTAAAAAATAATTCAGCGGTTCAGATGTAAACAAAGTTATTCAGAGTGGTTTGATGTGAATGGTTCATTGTAGAGAAACTAACAGGCTTCTATACAGTGGTGGTGATAGGAACCAGGAGTCACAATGTCTACAACACAAATACAGCCATTTTATTTACTGTCCAAACCCACCAGTGAACCTACATGTGTGTTTTTATATATAATGTTGATGATAAAATGATGATGATATTTCTTTGGGGGCTATTTTTCATTACAATGCCCTGCATGTACCTTTCCTCTTTATTAATAGATTAAAAAAACAAGCATTTTAAACCAAAATCTTATTTCAGAACTATCATACATCAATGTCTCAGACATTAGGCAGCATATTCATAACCATTTAATGTAACAACTTCCTGTGAGGGAGCTTTTAGAGGCATTAAACTCTTCAGACGTCTGGTTCCTGTTCTACAATTCTGGCTTGGTCACCAAACCACTCTGAATGACTTTGTTTTATGACTTAACAGTTTAATTATGCACACATATAGAAAAAGGGTACAATTCCTCTTTGAATCACAATAAAGTGATGTTTCAGGGTTATAGAAGTCCAGTAAACACTAACTGAACTTCATGATAAACATAAACCAGATATGAATGTTCAGTGTTATGCTGCTTTAATATTTCTCTTATTCTTTTCCCTGTGCTTGGAAAGCATTCTCCACCACGTTCCCCACCATTGGTTCATTTTAAAAGCTGTGACATTAAATGCCAGGTCAGATATTGGGTCTGGCCGTCTGTTACATCCAGCACACCTCCACAGCAAACACACAGTGCCTTTTTTGTTTCGGAGCTGCGCTGCTGCTCTTCAGGAAGTAGCAGAGAATCCGCTGGCACTGCTTTCATTAGCCTCCTGTGAGCATCAGCTGGCAGTGTGCGATTCCTCTGCAGAACAGCTTGAGATGCCTTAAAATACACTGCATGAAGGCTTTTACATAAACATTGACACAAAACAACAGCAAACATTCGAGCATGCAGTCTCCTCTGCGCTGAAGAAATGAAGCACCGAATTTGCCTGATTTAAATGTTTCCATGTGGATGAATTATTTACATTACACCTTACAATTAATGCCACGTGTAAGAAAACTGAGACAGAATATTGATGTTGATGTAAAATATTGATATTCATGTGGAAGTACTGTGTGATAAATCATCTATACCAGTATTAGTCTCACACAGCAATATTGATAAATAAAAAAAAGACCTTGGCTAAATTAGCTGCAGTGTACAGTACTGTGCAAAAGTCAGAGGCCACCCTTACTCAAATTGTTCATCGTACATTGTCAGGAAAAACATGTCTGACAGAAAATAACAGACTTTTTCAGTATTTATTGTGTCCACTCTTTACCTTCATTACAGCTTCCATTCTTTTCAGGAGACTCGCTTTCAGTTTTTCTAAGAAATCCGCAGGGATGTTTTTCCACACCTACAAAGTTCAGTGTAAGAAGTTGGTTTCACATTTTCTGCTTCTCCCTTCCCAAATAATCCCAGACACATTCAGTGATGTTGAGGTCTGGACTCTGGGGTGGTCAGTCCATTGTTCTGAGAACACCAGCAGTTTCTTTGTTTGATTTGCAGATGTTCTTTGGTAACACTTCATAATAACAAGCCCCTATAAATAGCAGCTTAATCATTATTTAACAGTATGTTAATGATATACAGTAACCATACAATTGTTACTTGTGCTCCGGTTGAATTATAAACCATTTACGTAGTGGCATACAGATTATTAAAGCACTGTGAATGCTTTTCATAAAAGTATTATATTTGAATGCAATCAAACGTATTTTATGTAGCAAAATAAAACTAATTTACTAAATAAATAACAAAATAACTGCTTAAATAAGTAAATAAATATGTAATCATTTAAAACAGAATGTAGACTCTTTTATGTTTTTTGGAAGAAAATATTGAAAAAAATGAAACATAAAATATTGAATGTGCCCTAACTTTTGCAAAGGCCTCATTCTATTTCCTCAGTATGTCAAATTCAGCAAATAAACTGTAATAGTGCATTAAAATTAACAGAAGTGTGTTACCTGTAGAGGATGTGTTCACTTATTTTCACTTATTAAAATCAACAAAACATGTCATTTGACAAATTTAGCTTCCGGCTGTACATGAAAAATATCGCATATTGGCGTCAGCCCACAAATCCCATATTGGTGCATCACTAGAGTGGTGCACATTTAAATAAAGTAATTTTTTTGTACAAGCCTGAAGTAACAAACTCACCGAACTTGTTAAGCCTTCCAGCCATTCATCTGCACTACAAGAGCAACGAAAAGCAGCAGCTCATATTCATCCTCTGCAGTTAAATCTGTTCTCAGTCCGTGGTGTGAATGTTTTTTGGATTGGTAATGAGGAATCTATTTTGGCTGACCAGTGGAGCAGCTCCTGCAGTAGCCTGTTAGACTAGCGCACTCATCCATACTCCCCACCAAGAGCTGTTAATTGGAAACATTCGCCGCTTCTGCCTCGAACGCACTGACTTTCCAATTACTGAACTCGCTCGCTTCCACAATTACCACAGACACACGTTTACTTGTCCTGCTAACTTTGAGTATCTGTCGCTCCAAATTTCATTAAATCGTGCCAGATTTTATTACAGAGAATGATCCCATAATCTTATAGGCTTGTAAACCGAGTGCTTTTTCCACTAAGCTCGTACTCGATGAACACGCATTGTGATTAGAACTGTCTGTTCAGGCAGGCCGCTGCTGCTGTTTATTGCTAAGGTGGAATCAGCTGTGGGCAGATGCCTGCATCTAGCAGGTTTGTGTATTTGTGGTTCGGACATCTGCCGGACTCCGCTATAGATCCCTGTATAGATCCTGGCTGGAGGATGTGGGTGTGTGTGACTCGTAGCCGTTAGAGGTGAAGAAGTGAGAGGAGAGAAAGAGAGATAGTTGAGAAAAGAAATACAGATAATGAAGTGTCAGGAAGTGTCGGACGCCAGGCCTGAATCCAGGATGCAAGCGCAGGACACTTTCTTAAAGAGCCCGTATCATGAAAAAACGCATTTTTCTTGCTTTTTTTGCTTTTGAAATAAAAGAAATGAAGGAAACAAATCACTCCAAGTCCATAAATGGAAACTAAGCGGCAAAAACAGCTCATTTGAATCATTCATTTGCGATTCATTCTTTTTGTGATGTCACAGAAAAGCACATTTGCATATACTGTATCCACCTATTCAGCCTACAGCAGCTTAGCTCCACTTGTTCATGTTGAAGTTTTGACGTGTGTTTGAGCCTGGACTGCTTTTTGAATTAAGCCCCCAAAGGGCGGCCAATCAGGACAGAGCTCATTTACATAAATCAGTCTTAAGCCCTGTTTGAGTTGGATTAGTTTTACATGAGGAGGTGCTGTAATTTGAGTGCGAGATCTTTGATTTTAATACAGTACAAATCTGACAGGTGTGTAGTTTTTACTCTAAGTCTGCAAAGTATAAATACAATGATTTCAGAGCGAATTACCTTCTATAAATCATCAAACCCGGAGCTGCTTCAGTGATAGTAGTCCTGCTCAAATCGACCTCACAGTAATGTAATAATAAATCCTGGTAATAGACATCATAACCTCTGTTTCTTGGTGACCAGAAGACAAACTCAACCACAGAAATGGAGCTCTTGGCACAGTTCCTTTATCCTCAAGTGCAAAACAGGACTATTGTAATTTAAAACATTTTAGTGAGGGCCTAATTAGAACCATCTTAACCATTTAATTGTGCAGGCATTTTGGGAAAATCTGAGAAATTTCCCTTCAAGTAATCAGAGATAACAAGGCTTGACATGCACAGAGCTTAACACATCATTAGTACATCTCAACATGAGAGTCCAGGGTATGTATGAAGGTGAGTTATGATTGTAGATGGTGATAGTGGTTACTAGGCTGGTGACACTCAGAGTCTGGTGCAGAGGAGGCTGCTATGTGATTGTGTGACAGGAAAGGCCGTGTAGGACATCAGACAGAATCAGAATCAGTTTACTGCTGTTTTCAGATACATGGAATTTGTTTTTCTGGCAGGTGTTGCTCATAGAAAGACAGACATGACATTAATAAACACAAAATGTGATTCATAAAATAAAAATACAAATCCCAGTGTACAATATAAAATATAAAATCGAGTGGATGGACAGGTAGGAGGTAGGATAGATAGGACCAGGCTTGATTGTTATGCCTGATAAGGATGTTGAGAAATAATACCGTACTGAAAAACAATAAAAATGAAAGTATGAAAACTATATCACTGATACGCCTGTGGGTGTTTGTGGAGTGTCTCTCATTGACCGTCTTTCAGAGAAAACAATTTTTATGATATAACTAGGCATTTGGATTTATCCTATCAGAGTGAAGTGAGCAGGGAAGGGGGCGGGGCTTATGCATCAAATCTTGACTTAAATAAAAAATAGCATTGAACCTGATGTATCATTAAACCCCTACATCCCTTCTTTCTGTTTTCCACTGCACACTAAAAAATAAGAACCAACCTAAACGAAAACCAGCAGAACTTACAGTTTGAGTTCTGGTTCATTTTCCACCTGCTTGAGGCAGCTGGAACCTCATAACAGCCACTCAAAAGCATCTAATTTGGCTAATTAGCCATCTTGCTTGCTAGTTAGCTTAACGTTTTGGCTGATTTGAGACAATATACTGCACTGCTCTGTTTGAAGACACTCACAAAAGTGCTTACATTTACTCAGACACATGTAGAGTCAAGCAAAGCTTCAATTTTTCTCTTAAGAGTGTGAACTGATGTGTTTGCTACCTAGCTTAGCATTTATCTTAGCTTAGCACTAGTTGTGCTGACAGGAAACAGTGC
Source organism: Colossoma macropomum (assembly GCF_904425465.1). Taxonomy (NCBI): domain Eukaryota; kingdom Metazoa; phylum Chordata; class Actinopteri; order Characiformes; family Serrasalmidae; genus Colossoma; species Colossoma macropomum. The sequence goes on from NW_023495463.1 coordinate 123,435, forward strand.
GCTCCACACTCACACTCTCACAAAATAACACAGAATCATGAATAGAATCAAACAAAGTTCATATTTTTCTCTGTTGAGTGTGAAAATATGAGCTAAAAACAATACGGAGGCTTTAATAAATGCTTATTGGGATAGCATTAGCTTCCTAAGTAGGTTACCTCAGCAAACTCTTTGCAAAGAAATAAAAGGCAACTGTTAGATCAACATATCGTTCTAGTTTACATTCTGGGGCGTCTGCTGGTGATGGAATAGCATTAGGTGACTATTTTCACCTAAAAGAGTAAAGAATTCGCAAAATTTTCATTGACTTTAGCAACCGTTAGCAAAGACAGAGGTGACCATTCGGTCCTGTCGGTACCAATCTTGAACAGATACCAAAAACCATAAGACTGGAACCTTCGGTGCTGGACTAATGGCCAGTGGAAACAACACAGTTCCAGTTTTCTGGTGCCAAATTTTCCAGTACTTTTTGTGGTGGAAAAACGCCCAAACTGTTATCTTGTGTTCATTTCTCCCCATCTGTCTGTACCGTCCTGGAGCTCATCACTGTTGTTTCCTCATAATCTGGTTCTTCTCATTTCAGGGATTTGGTCTTCTTATCTGGGACTCACTGTCATCTCGCATGTTTACTCTCTAACGGCTTGTAGGATCTTGTAATATCTGCATTTTTTGTATGAAAGCTGCTGCTCAATTAAAGATTTATTTTTTATCTGAACATTTCAGATGTCGCCTCCTGCCCATCTCCACCTCTCTCCATTAATCTCCCGTTTTTTTGTCCTTCATTTGCATTTCATCTCTCCTTCTCTCCCTCTCTCCTCTGTCACACACACATGTTCAGCGTGGATGAGTCCACACAGCAGCTGTCAGAGCCCTGTCTATAGTTGCCATAGCAACCTCACTTTTGCATCTCCCCCCGATTTCTTTTTCCTCTCCATCTAGTTGCTCTTTTTGGAGGCATCTTTCCTCTCCTCTACATTTCCATGCTGATTCTGTCAGGAGAGTCTCTTGCAGGTTGCACTTCCACTCTGAGTTCAACGGCGGAGAAAAAGATCTGATACAAATCAGACGCTGTTGCTAAACTCAGACTTGGTCGTCTCCAGCTAGACCCCTCATAAAGTCCCCTCTTCACCATGAAACATCTCCGTAAAGCACGAACCTCAGACACATTGTACATATTAGATGAATGACTTCTGTTTCTTGGTGATATCTATGGTACATAAGTTGGTTTATCCCTTGGTACATAAGCGTCAGTATTAGCAATGAGGGACGGATGTGGACATCACTGATCTGTTTCTCAGGTCCACTGGTCAACAGTCTTTTTACAACAAGCTGAACCTTAGAGGGGAATTCCAACATTTCTGCATAAATAGCAATTAACATTCAGAGTTGTCTGGTGTGAAATGCTTCATTCGAGAGAAACTTCAGTCAGAATTTTTCACAGTGGTGATGATAGGAACCAGACATCTGAAGAGTGTGAAAGCTCTCTCATAGAAATGTATTACACCAAATGGTTATGAAAACACTGCCTGATGCCTTAGACATTGTTTTAGATTAGTTTTATGAAATGCTTTTGGCCTAAAACATTTGGAAATTCATTCATGGCAGAGAGGGAGGTACATGCAGTGTGTTGTAAGAAACTTTTTTTTTTTCAGATTTACCACTATTTTCCCCTCATCAACATTACATATAATAATTCATGTAAAAAAGACGTGTAGATTTACTGGTCATTTTGGTTAGTAAATAAACTGGCTATATTTGTGTTGTAGACATCACAACCCCTGGTTCCTATCAGCGCCACTGTAAAGAAATCTGAGCCTGTAAGTTTCTCTGCAGTGAACCGTTTCACATCAAACCACTCTGAATGACTTTGTTTACGTCTCAACCACTGCATTCTACACAATCAGTGCGGTTCCCCTTTAACCTCATCATGATCTGGCAGGAGAAGGGCTTTTTATCATTAATTAATAGTCTTCAACAGTTTAATCTATTAGTTTTTTGACATCACATTTTAAATGTCTGCCACAATATTTTCCAGGCGGTATTTCAACATACTTGTTGAAAAGAGCACTAGTAGCCTACATTGCTAATCTTAGCACTGTCAACCATCAGGTAAGGCTACAGTAACTAACTAGGCTAAGTTACCTATAGCCTTAGCCTCAAGGCTCTCAGCGACACTACACATCACATGTGTCTCCGGTCCTTGCGGGTCAAAACACTGCAGACTTCAGCACACTGCCTCATTAAACACACCTGATTCAGATCATCAGCTAATTAGCAAGGCCTTCATGAGCTGAATTCAGAGCAGTAGATGAGGGTAAATGCTAATCTCCACAGCACTTGGCCTGGACGGTCAGCAGTTTGACATGCCTGCCATACATAAAGGGGTGTGTTAGCTTGTCATGGCAAAAACTTAGATTTTTGAATCCACACACACATCTTCTAAACCGCTTATCCTTCTTAGTCGCTGGGGAGCTGGAGCCTATCCCAGCAGTCATTGGGTAGAAGGCAGGATACACCCTGGACAGGTCACCAGTCCATTGCAGGGCAGACAGACATATACATTCACACTCACACCTAGGGGCAATTCAGCATGTCCAATTAGCCTGACTGCTTGTCTTTGGACTGTGGGAGGAAACCGGAGTACCCGGAGGAAACCCACGCAGACACAGGGATAACATGCAAACTCCACACAGAAAGGACCCTGGTCGCCCAGCCGGGGAACCAAACCCAGGCCCTTCTTGCTGTGAGACGACAGCGCTACCCACCATGCCGCCTGTTTGATTCCATAGCCCCCACCTTAAATCCTGATTTTTTTCATACAAGCATCAAACATGATGCAAATAATGACACAAAACTGCAAAGCATTCCCACACAAACTGTTACCTATGGAGCTCTGCTGGTGGTATTCCATATAAATAAAAATAATGTGTGGCCACGACTTAGTAAGGTGTGGATACAAGATAATTAAGTTGTCGCCATGACTTAGTAAGGCATGAGATTGAGATTCTAATGCGTGGCCCCTTCTTAGCAAGGTCTGGGAATGAGATGATTAATCCTTGACCACAGCTTAATAAGGCATGATCTCGTTCCCACATCTTGCTTAGTTGTGACCACTCATTAGGATCTCGTTCCCACGCATTAATACGGCGTGGCAACACATTAGTTCTATTTATACAAGATGTCACCAGCAGGGCTCCGTAGTTACCTGTTAGCTACATTAAAGAAGCAGACTTCAGACTCCAAGCTTGACTTGGTTGATGGATACATTTGGGATAAGGGGAAAATTGTGTAGAGGTGATTCTTCACTGAACTGTTCCTTTAGTAGTTTAATAGCTCACAAGTCTTGTGCATAGAGTTTTGCCTGTGTTTACCTCGTGTCCAAGATATACTGTTAAGAAAGAAACAAGAAAAAAAGAAAGTTGTTCGGTATGCAGTGACAGCAGGAAGTCATACAGAGTTGTACTAAGATTAAGGAGGTTGTTGCATAACTTGGGATTCTCAAGACATTTGGAATCCTGAAAAGGGCCTGTGTTTCATGTTTTTGTTTCAGGCCTCCTGTCAGTTTTCATTTTTTCCTCATTCATCAACACTGCTTACTTAAGAATGGAAACAAACGTGTTGACACGGGGGAGCGCTGTGAATGCTTTAGCAATGATGAAAGAGAAAGAACCCAGAGGGAGGAGAGATGAGTGTGAGCTGAGGAGAAGATGAAGTGAGGAGATCAGGCGAGAGTGGCGTCGTCTAAATGAAGAAGATGTGAGAAAAGCAGATCAATCGAATATGTTCACTGTTCTGTAGTACGGATATTACTGAAGTCAAACTAGACAGATTTACAGGGAAAAAGACTCATTACATTGTCAAATTGTGTTTTACATGTTCTTCATTTCTTTCTTTAGAAGAACCTGATTGCTGGAGGCTTTCATGACGGAGTGCTCTTATACGCTTATGCCTTGAACGAGTCGATGAACCAATCAGGACTGCAGCCACCGGGTCATGTGGTCACCAAGAAGATGTGGAACCGCACTTTTAACGGTCAGTCCCAAAGGCTGAAAACAAGCACAGCATCACTATCATGAGAAAACTGTAATTCTTCAGTTAGGTGGTGGGCCAAGTCTCACTATCGATTTTAATTTTTGATTTGATCGACTCCAGACTCGGAACTGAGTCAAAACTCACTATTACACACATCATTTTTTGTGATTGCCCTTGTGATCAGTTTTTGCACACTTTTCTGTAAACTTTATACTAAGTTGTGAAGCTAATCAGGCAAAAACGTGGCCAATCAGATGTCTTGCATTGCCTTTTTTTCTCTGTCAGTGAATCACCATCAGCGCAGTGAACCACGGTTTATTAGTGAGGAACAGCTCGAGACCTGCGCTAGCCCAGAGGGTTAATCTGGTTAGGCACACTTGGTATTAAGATTAAGATTAAGAGAAGTTTATTAGTCCCACAACTGGGAAATTTTACCTCCGCACTTAACCCATTCATGCAGTGAAACACCACATACACACTAGGGGGCAGTGAGCACACTTGCCCAGAGCAGTGGGCAGCCCTATGCACGGCACCCAGGGAGCAGTTGGGGGTTAGGTGCTTTGCTCAAGGGCACTTCAGTCACGTACTGAAGTCAAACCCCTGAGCCGACGACCTTCTGGTCACAAGGCTGGTTCCCTAACCTCCAGCCCATGACTGCCCAATGTGTAGGTGTATAACTGTTGCAAATATTATTTAATTTAAATACATGTAAGAAAATTATAAACACGTACTGAATGTTTGTAGTTGGTTGCCACAATTATTTTCCAGGTGTTTTCAGACATACTCGTTGAAAAGAGCATTTTTATTAGCATACATTGCTAATGTTAGCACTGTTAGTTAGGGCTACAGTAACTAACTAAGCTAGGTTAGCCAAAGCCTTAGCCTCTAGGCTCTCAGGGACACCATACATAAAGGGTTTGTTAGCTTATCATAACATGTAAAGAACTTTTTTTTCAGTTTGATTAGTTTGTTTTTTTTTTCTAATATTTACTGAATTTTTTTAATTTCATAAAAATATAATGTAATGCGAGCGCAAATACTTTCAAAACAATTCTGTAGCACGGCATGTGCTACCCCTGGCTCAAGGAGGACGCTGGAGGCAGGGTTCAGGGTTGCAGCAGCCATATTTATTAACAAATCAACACAACTCAAAACAACCAAACCATGCTGGTCACTTTTCAGTGGCTTCAGCCAGACTTTTCAGTCCTTCTCCTAAATAAGCTTTTCTCTTCTGTCTCTTGCTGCTGCTCATCCCCCTCTCTCCTCTCTCTGTTCCCTCTCAGCTCTTTTAAAAGGCGCTCACGCTGCCAGCCAGATCAGCATCAGCTGGCTCTCATCAAGGGCAGCGTGAGCACCTGAGCCTAGAGGGAACGAGAGCTCGCTGCTCCGCCTCCTCGTCACCGCCCCCAGCTGGCAGCTCAGCCGCCCGGGTCGAACGTGAGGTGTAATGGAGCGGCTTCGCTGCGTAACAGGGGGCGGGGCCCAGGCGGCGGAGCTCGGGACTCGCTCCTTGCCCTGGTGCCTCTCGTTGCCGGCGCCGTCGTCTTCCTCCTCCTCCCGCCATCACTCGCGCCACTCGGGTTACTCGGAGGAGCTCGGGCTTTGCGCTCCGCCCCCTCCCCACTCGCGGCTCTCTCCCTGCCGTCCTGGCCGAGGTTCGTCGCCGCTGATTGTTCGGGCCCCGCCTTCCTGCCGGCTCTCGCGGCCGTCATCGTCGGGGCCCGGGGGGCGGGCGCATGCCACAAATTCATTTGTATTTCAGTTTATATATCAGTTCATCATAACATAGTTATTGGAATCAGGCTGCTGAATAGAGGCTGAACTGACAGGCAGCCCAGTGGTCCATCATCGCTAATCTTACAGTTTTCTTATTGCAGCAAAAAAACAAATTACATTTATATTAGTTTCTCTAAATGTCTCCTCTTTCCTCCTCTGTCTTAGCTTGTCTTATGTATCAATTAAAACTGATTCCCATCTGAGCTGAAGTCCTCCCCAGTTGTTGACCATCTATTAAAAGGGTCACTTCTGGAGTTATTTTGTTCACAATGCAAAGTCCATTATGGGCCCATAACATAATAAGTGTTCATTTCCCAGCAAACACACAATGTTGTCACAATGTTGTCTACTTTCCTACATCATTGCTACAACGTTATCAAAAGGTGGTGCTGTTTACATTGTCTGGACACGATTGTCACAACGTTGCCACAACCCTTATTATTAAGTAACATTGTTTTATGGTGTTATGACTACATGTTAGCAAAATGTTATCGAGTTCCATGCACAACGTAAGGGAACTTGAGGATGAAGATTGTAGGAGGTTGTGAGAACGTACTGACAACGTTGCCACTACGTTGTCACAACTTCCTAGAATGCTGTCAGAAAACATTGTCACAACTTTCATTTTAACACTGTGGGCACCAAAACAATAGGTTGTCACGGCATAACCATGTTTGCTGGGTTGTTCTTGTCAGCAAGACAGGACATTAGGTGTGATGTGGATGAGAACATCTGGCCAAATAATGCACACCAGGTAAACTAAGCATTTACAGTGTCTTTGACTTTTTTCATTGCTAGATAATACTAAATACTAGATTTTTTGGCTTCTATTAATTCATTTGTTCTTACTTAAAGATAACGTTCTGTTTTTAATATTTCTCTGATGTAATGTTTTTTTTCATTCACTGGAAACAATGGTTTGTCAGTTTAATTTAAAATATTTTATGTGGTAACAAGCAATTTATGTGGTTTAATTAAACTCAAAAAAATACTTTCAATGAAACAAAGTAAAACTTTAGTTTAGATGAACAAAATCAATGTTTTACATCAATTCAAACCTCAAAACATTTAAAATCAACTTCTGCTGTTTTCCACTATCTATTAACTATTAACTGTTAGTGAACAGTCAATTACAATATGCAACATTATGTGTAAACTGGTGATGTTCAGACCTCCCTGTACATACGAATGAATACAAACATAAAATAACAGAATGAAGCAGTTTATTAGGAAATTCTGTAGGCGGCCATTATCTGTGACTGCTGCTGCCACTGCGGTAGACACAGTGAGTAACGTGAGAAATGTAGGTCACAGCTGTGTTTAGAAGACATTAAACACATAACGATAGAAATTGTGACACTTCACGTCAGTCCCTCTGTAGCCTACCTTTTGCAATTCTTGGAAATCAGAAAGATAATAACAGAATTAGAACAGTAATATAATTTAGCAGTAAAATGTGTTTTTGCCATATTTTCCTGCGTTCTGCGTGTGATCATGTTTAGGCTCAGGTTTTGCTTTCAGTGCATTCAAAGTGTGCGTGTGTGTAGTTCATTAGCTGATGTTCTGTTTGTGTAGACTGAAATAAGTGCAATCATTTTTACTGTATACATTTTAGAACTATCCATAGATTAGAATGACCGTAATATGGAAATGCTTCAATAAAAGTGAAGCCAAAAATTAATAAACAAAAAATGTTCCACATGAAAGATAAAATGGTTTCTTAAAGAAGCATCAGTTTAATGTTCTTTAGCTAACCAAAAGTGGTTCTTGTATGGCAGGCATGTCAAACTGGGGACCTTCCAGGCCAAAGTGCTGTGGAGGTTAGTGTTTACCCTTATCTAACGGTCTGAGTTCAGCTCATGAAGGCCTTGCTAATTAGATAATGAGGCAGTGTGCTGAAGTCTGCATTGTTTTGGCCCGTCAGGACTGGAGCCTGACACGTGTTGTATGGCTTTAGTGCAAAGAACCTTTTTGGCCACTTTTCTAGTTGTAAGAGTGCATTTGAAAACTGGCAGCTCCCCTTTACATTGTGTGGACATTTTTTGGCAAATGCACAAATAGATATTTTAACTGTTTTTCAGTACCATTAGCAGATGCTGAGTGAACATTCCCTCCTTTTTCTATAAAGGTACCATTTCACAGATGCAACATACCATGAAAAACATAGTCATCCATTTCTAGTACTTCTGGCCGAAGGTGCAGCTGACATAAATTTACCCTAAAGGCCTCACTGTTTGACCCCCAGTATTAATGGGGGGGGCAGGACTCAACAACTGGGGAAAAATATCTAAACATGCCTTTTTTTTCTAACCGTTATTCCGATTCAAATTAAATGTGATTATTTTCTTTATATTAAGGTTAAATTTCTTAACTCAAGACTTGTTAAGACAACTATGAATAATGTTGCGTATAATACAAACTGCAGCTCTTGCAATTGAAATTTGCACTGTTTATAAAATTTGTATCCTCAAAGCTTCAGTTCTATGCTTTTCTTTTTCTGTGTGGAAACTAAATATTGCAGTACCTCAAAGAAACGTGCAGGACTTTCATCCACTGAGTGAACATATTGTGTGTAGCAAACAATAGCATGTGAGAGTTTGCGTACATTTTCAGGCTAAACTGATGTGTTTTGCTGCGCTTACTTTGCAATCAGTGTGAATGAACTGAGAAATGTGTATACAGCCACATTTATTCAGTCTAAATGTGAGAGACACAGATGTTCCAGTTCTGCGGACGGTTCCTCAGCTGTTACTGTTCCACATTGATTTTTAAATGGACTTGCTGTAGGGGACGTTCTGAGGGTTTGCTCCGGGTGAAGACTGATTATTTTCTGAAGCTTGCTGAGATGTGCTTACTCTCCATGGCCGTTCTGAAGTATATTGTCTTCAGATTTTTCCTGTCTCCTGCTCTAACTGAGTCTGTGTGGAGACATGCCACTGGATTGAATGGCATCCCACAGGTGTCCTTGTGGAACATAGCTGTGTAATTCAACTAGTGCAGCCAAAATGGGATCTCAAGATGCGAACGCTTTTATCCAACAGACAAATAGAGACAGTGAAAGGGGCAGAAATATCTGCTGTTTGGAGTTTGTTTGTCTTCTTTTCTGCTCTCTACACCACTCTCCGTCCTGTCTTCTTTGTTTGTGAGCTTCACTATCCCTCGCTAACTCTCCAGAAAGCCACTTAAAGAGAATCCCAGCAAGGCTTACAACCAAGTCTTACCAGCATGAGCTGCTACTATAGCTAGGACTGTGTATGTGTGTTTGTTTTCATATGTTTTCAGGACAAAATAGCCTCATTTTGTAGGAAAACTAGAGGAAAAATGATTTAAAAATTTAATTAAAAAACATTTCTCACGCTTTTTGGTTCTAGATGTTAAGATTGAGGTTAAACTACATAAAATTAGTACAAACCCAATCCCAAAAAAGTTGGGACAGCAGCTAAAGTGCAAATAAAAACAGAAAACAGTCATTTGTAAACTGGCTTTTATAGATATTTATTGACAACAACAGAAAAAAGAGATATTTAATATTTTACCTTATCAACTTTATTGATTTTTGTGAATATACACTAATTCCAAATTTTATGCCTGAAGCACTTCCCAAAAATGTTGAGACAGGAGCAATTTAAGACTGTGAAGTCTGAACACTTGTTTTGGGACTTTCCACAGGTAAACAGGTGAACAGGTAACAGGTGATGCTGTCATGATTGAGTATATAAGGAGCATTCATGAAAGGCTCAGCCGCCTAGTCCAACAGTTTAAGAACAGTGTTTCTCAATGCACAAAACCATCATCATCTACAGCCCATTACATTATTAAAAGATTCAGAGAATCCAGATGAAGCTCTGTGCATAAAAAGCAAGGCCGATAACCAGTGCCGAGTGCCCTTGACCTTCAGTCTCTCAGAAGGCACTGCACAAAAACCAACATACTTCTGTAATGAATGTAACCACATGAGCTTAGAAATACTGTAAAACCCTTGTCTGTAAACATAGTTTGTCACTGCATCTACAGATGCATTGTAAGACTTGCAAAACAGAAGCCAAATATCAGTAACATCCAGATAGATGCTGACTTCTCTGGGCTAAAGCTCATCTGAGATGAGCTGACGCAAAGTGAAAATGTGTGCCACAGTCTGACGAGTCTACCTTTCAGATTGTTTATGGAAATAATGAACGTTATGTTCTCCAGGCCAGAGAGCAACGGGACTATCCAGATTGTTACCGGTGTAAAGTTCAAAATCCAGTGTCTGTTATGGTTTGGGGGTGTATTAGTGGGAACCTTTGGCCTTAATGGCATCATTAATGCTGTGGAGCAACAACATCTTTTTCAGGCACATTCCTGCTTGTTTCAGCACGACAGTGCCCAGCCACATTCTGCACCTGATACAACAGTGTGGCTTTGTACAGTCAGAAATAAAGGTACTAAACTCTCACTGGGGCAGAACCCCTATGGTCAAGGGTACATCTCAGTACTTTTAGTCAGGGAACATAACTGTACCATAATCCACTGAATTCATATTTTCTAAGTTGTACTGACTCCACACACTCATTCTCGTCATTGTTTGTACCTTGATGAATAAAAAACGTATTTATTTTTAAGTGTATTAAGAGAGTGTAGGTGCTAGACTAGCCTGCCTGGCCTGTCTCCAATTGAAAACATGGGTCGCATTACGAAGTGCGGTATATTACAGTGGAGACCCCAGACTCGGTTCTCGGTTAACAGTTAATCTAATGACTAATGACAGCTGGTTCTCCAGCAAAAGAATATGCAAAAGAAGGGATTTGTTGCAAATTTACATTATAGACCATTTAATTATATTATTGTTACACATAACAGAAATATCAGTGCTGTATTCTGATTAATTCCATCTTTATTAGAGAAATAAAAATGTGCTTTTACATCATTAACATCAGCTGTTACTCTTTTCAAAAGTCTTTGAAGCCTGCATTGTTACAAATAGTCAAGTCAAGTCAAGTCAAGAGGCTTTTATTGTCATTCCATCTATGTACAAGTTCGTATAAAACTCTTCGAAAATTGGCATAAAATACATATGGTATATTTTGTTCAACCCCACTCAAATTCCATGTTTTGTAGCTTTTCTAAGGGAACGTAAATAAATAAACGTGAATTGTTAGCAGTGAGCACTGCCAGTCTCAACAAATCCTGACTTGTCTGCTGAGCAGTTGGGTTCTAAGCTTTACTAAGCTGTACTTGGCTGAATTTTTACCAACTTTCTGATCACAATACACAGATCACATTCACACAGATTACTGCACATTAAGCAGCTACAAAATTACACAAAGAATTCTAATGGTAGCATAACAGCCTGTAATCACAGACCTCCAAAGCCAGCTGGCTCCTCTTCAGCTGTGAGATGTTTCAAATCTGAAAAAAGATTCGATTTCTCTGAGTATTTTTCTTCAAACCCTCCTTCTGTGTACAGGGATGATTTGCTTTGCAGTAGCTTTGCACATCAGACCTGCACACTGATACAGTGTCTAGAGTTGTTCTTGTCGTCTTGATATATATATATATATATATAAAATTCCTATCATATTAAAATATGTCATCTTTCATTTACAAACGCAAAAATTGTTCTAGGCTGAGAGTTTAGAATCTGCACTTTCAATGAGCTACGAGTGAGAAATAATTAAGTGTTTTACAGCATGATTTTGTTGCCACCAGTGACGGCTGCAGCTTTTAAAGGGTTAACACCTGTTTTTACGCTTGCACTGAACCCTCATCTTTCTCTCCTCCTCTCTCTGTTCATTTCATACTGTATATCTTTTTGTCCTCAGTCAGCTCTCTCGTCCCTCTGCTGCCACACCTGCCCAAATCCAATCTCAGATATTTACCACAGCCAAATCTAATCACGCTGCCCTCTGTATCGCTGCTGTTCCTCAGAAACACACCTGGCACCATACCAGACGAGCAGAGCACAGAGTAATAACTGCCCCAAGCCAGAATGATCGCAGGCAGAGCATTGTCCCCTGGGGCTGTTTATTAAGTACTTTATAGACTTTTGTCAGAGTGTGGAAAACTGGGAGAGAAATCCGAGAAATCTGACTGGGAGGTTTATAGTTTGTGTGTGTGGTGAGAGAGAGACAGCAAGAGAGAAATAGAGAGAGAGAGTTTTAAATGCTATTTACTAGTCTCGCGGGCTCAGATGTGACCTATTAAACTTTTGATGCTGGATTGCGGCCACATCTACCCCAACGAAGATACGCTCCCTCTAAACCCCGCCCTGAAATTCCTCTAGTCAATCAAGTCAGCTATCAAAGCACTATCATTGGCTAACAGAACTGTTCTTCCTTTGTAAGAGGTCATGTATATTTTTACTGCATGTGATGGGTTCTGCACACATACAACACACATCTGCATGCTTAATTGGAGTTTCTCTGAAACAAAACATTTTGTTTAGACATTTTATGAAGTAACTTAAAGAACTTCTTAAAATACTACCAATGCTGTAATGGTTAAATTGTCAAAATACGTTTTGGAGCCACCTTAGTTCCCCTCGTGCTACATTAACACAGGACAACTGACAGGAAAGTACAAAACAACACTGCAGAAGTCAATAAATACTGACAGTAAACCATATAATAACTGCTATTTGGATCACTCTCCCGAACTGGTTCAAAAACAAAGCTCAAAACAATTTCGGACTTTTAACTGACTTGGACATCAGACTAAAATCTTTTTCTTTGAGTGACCCTAAACCTTAGTTATGTTTGTTTTATTAGAATAAATGATGTAATCATTCTGTTTCTTCATGACCAAAACAATCATAATACTTCTGAAACTTTACCAAATGTTTCTGTCGTGACAATTTAAGCTAATTTTGAGCAGAACTCAGAAGCGCTAGCCAGTACATGACTATCAAACACAGCTGTCAACAGCTGTACACACATAAAATCATGATTTTTTTTAAATTAAAACACAAAAAACTTTACTTAACTGCAGAAAATGTGTGTTTCAATAGTGATATTTCCTAATGTTCCAAACTGATTTTCAGACTTTGGCAGTCATTTGCTTGAAAACAATGGGATCTAGCTGCTCACTGGCCATGAGGCTCCAAAATGCAAGGGCATGGCTAGAATTAGGCCCCACCCACAGACTAAAACTCTTTGTGTTTTGGTAATGGCATGAAAATGTGGTAAAGAATTTTTGTATAAAATTTGTATTTAAATTTTAAGCTCATATTTAAGCAAAATATTTAAACTTCACTTTAAAAGAAATTGAACAGATCCTTTTTTTAAACCAATGTTGAAAATGGTCACACTCAGTATCTTCTAGGTCCACTGTATGGGTGTAAATTACAAACTGTAGCCCTGCAGAAACTGAGCAATGATGAAGGACTAGAGGATGACTAACAAAAACTGTGCATCAACAGATGAGCTACAGTGCCTAACTGTACACCAGCAAGGTGAAACGACAAGAGAAGTGTTTCTAATAAAGTGGACAGTGAGTGTAAAGCAGTCTGTGCAAATAATAAGTGCAGCAAAATATAAGCACAGAACAATAAATGAGTTAACGGTTATTAGCAACACTAACCAGTTCGATCCAAGTGTCTGAGACCAAAGTTTTTCACTTAAACCTGGAAATAAACAGCAAGTTTAAAACATTTTTTAAAATTTAAAAGAAAGAAAAGTTGTGACGAGTAAAATAAAGAAGAAATGTTGATGATTCTGCACTATTTCTAGGTCACAATTTAAATATAAGCACATTTGTGACATTGACCATGTAAAGGCCTTTGTACAGAAAGGTCAGATTTGTTCCTTCCATTAAAGCTCATGATCAGGTGGATTTGATCTGCTCATCTGGCTTTTGCATAAACTTGTGAAGTCCATGCCAGCTTGAGTGGACACTGTCATTAAAGCAAAAGGAAGACTAGATAACAAATACTGAGAAATTCCGAAATTCACATTAGAAATGCAGAGATTGTTCCTTTAATTCATATTCTTATGCTGATAATATAACTTAGAATGAAAAACTTTGTTTTACAGTAGAAGATAATTCAAAATAGAAGCATTTTGACTTCTCAGACTTTTGGACCCACTGTAGAGTTGCTAGGTGTATTGATCAGTGATGCTGAGCAGTGGAGAGATTCCTGCACATAGGCTACTTCACTGTGGAGGAAATGTGAAATAGGAAGCACAAAGTAATTGGCTGGAGCTGGATCAGTGACTTTAGAGGCTTAGTGACATTTGGGACGCGGCCGTGTTCAAGAGTGGACCCTCTGAGCCGGGCTTTAGACTGCAGAGCCGCTTTTGAAGTTAAAGCTATCCTGCCATTCTGAGCTCTAATGAGCTGGACTGATCCACACTGACTCTCTCTCTCTCTCTCTCTCTCTCTCTCTCTCTCTCTGTCGTTCTCTCACTCTCCATCAACCTTTTCCTCTCGCTCTCCTCTCTCTTCATTCTGTCCTCTTTTACATATCTCTTTCTTCGGTCCACTCTGACACTGTCCTCCTTCATTTCATCCTCCTTCATCCTCTCAGGTTTAATGGTACGTGTATGTGCAAGCGAAGAGGTGAATCTAATAAAAGAGGGCATCTGTTTATCTGTTATGCACATGTTCAACAGGCTTCTTTCTCTCTTTCTTGCAGTCTGAACTCCATTCCCTCTTTTCTTTCTCTCTTACTTGCTTTCTTTCTCGATCCTCGCTTTCTTCCTCCTTAAAAAAGAAAGCTTATCGTCAAAACTTATTATCATTAGTGTTAGTGGTCCTGACATGCATTACTCTGCAAGAGTCTTAGACACCTAAGCGCACTGTTTAAAACCATTTCTCTTAGCAATACGTGTGTTTGTGGTTGTAAAAACACCATATAACACTAGAAAAAGTGCAAATAAGCATTCATTCAGTAAGAAGTAAGAAGAACCTCGGAGCTTGTTTGAAGGACAAATGCCTCTTTTCCACTGTAGGCCAAGTGGTAACCATTCCAGAGGCATTTCCACACGGACACGGTTCGACAAATAGACCATGCTTAGGTGGAGGTTAAGTTTAATGCTTAGGTTAAGTTTAGTTCAGTTACACAGTCGCCAAACAAATGAAAGCAGTGCACAATTTTCAATCCACCATTCAATAAATGTCAAACCATCAATCTAACAATGGCTAAATTGTGCTGCTTACTAGGAGAGAAGAGCTGGTCAGCATTAGCTTAGCATGCTAACAGCTGCTAAGGGGGCAGTCATGGGCTGGAGGTTAGGGAACCAGTCTTGTGACTGGAAGGTCGCCGGTTTGATCCCCTCAGCTGACAGTACGTGACTGTAGTGCCCTTGAGCAAGGCACCTAACCCCGAACTGCTCCCTGGGTGCTGTGGATAGGGCTGCCCACTGCTGTGGCCAAGTGTGCTCGCTGCCCCCTAGTGTGTGTGTTCACTAGTGTGCATGTGGGTGTTTCACTGCTCAGATGGGTTAAATGAGGAGGTCTAATTCCACAGTGTGCAAAACACAGTTGGCTAATGGTTCTGAATTCAATTCAGCTATAATCACCACAGAACTATGATAATATCGTCCAGCTGTCCCAGTTAGCTCACTCTTAGCTTAGTGAGCTACAGGTTCAGTTTCAATAACTGCTCTGCTGTTACAAACGTAGACAATAAAAGTTCATGTCTGAGAGAGTCAAGCGACAGAACACCAACATTTAACCTGTTCTGAGGTGTTTTTAGTCAGAGCCTTCTGGGCTAACTCTAACTTAGTTTGCAGGCTGAATGTGCCACACACCTCAGTACAGGTTCCAGCTCAAATAACTGATGCTCAAATCACACACATTAAGAGGGTAAAGACTCGTATCTGAGATCGCAAGGTCAAGTGACTGGTGTTGGAGTGAAAGCTGGAGCAGTAATAATAATAATAATAATAATAATAATATCTTTATTCATAAAGCACATTTCATACCGGTGGCAGATCAGAGTGCATTACAGACAGGAAACAAAGCTTAACAGAAATAGAAGAAACTATGAGTATTAATTTAAAATCATATAAAACAGTGACACAGATCAAATTAAAAAGAATCAAACATGTTCTGTGGTTTTGGTGTAGCTACTAGCCTGTTATCTGCTGCTGAGCCACTGTCATCTGTAACTGCTGGTCTTAAAAAATCCTGGTCCTGGTAACGTTTGGTTTCAGATTTCTCACTGACGCCCCCAACCATCGTATGAATTCCATCACCAGCCCACCTGATATAACATAAAGAAGGATTTATTAGCCAAACCAGATACTGGATGATAACTACAGATAATACCAGGCTGCCGTGAGGAGAGGAATGCATAAACATACATATAATCTATTCAGTATATTAATGTTATTTGTATTCATTCTAATAGTGCCCAGAAAAATCACAATTTAAGTATTATTTTCTCAGCTGCCAAGAAGTTTTTTTACAGTACTCTATGTCATAAAACGTTACAGTGTCTTTTATGACAATCATCGTTAATGGTAACTTAACACTTACCATCACTTCATACATTAACCCCTTAAAATCCCAGGCTTATTACATACCAAGGCCTATCATTGAGCAACTGCAGGGACTTCAGTGCAAACTGGTTGAGTTATTCTGACGTTATAGCAGTAAATAATAAAACTTCAGGCCTGCCGGCGGGCCCCGGCCATGTAAGGGGTTAATTCAGTAAGTTATATTGCTAAATAAAATCTGTCATGACAGCATATGACCATGTTATGTTTATGGCATGGTCATGTCAATAGCACGAATCAAGTAAAGCATTACTCAGACTTTTTCTTGTGGCTGCAAACCCAGAAAATTGCCAAGAAGAAAGAGCATCATTTAATCAAAAAATAATGACAGCTACATAAATCTGGGGATAGTAATGCGGCAAAACCATAATGTGGTATGCAGAGAGAAGCTAGCGAATGTGGCTGTGAAGCCATCCAGTTACTCCACCACTTGGGGTCAAAACATTCCTCGCCAACAGCAAAACACTGGCTAAACGCCCCCCCGATACACCCCACCTTCTCATCCAAACCCCTTACCAGTCCAGGAAAATCACTTGTGCTTCATCCTGCGCGGTTGAAAAGTTGAGATCCCCCGTCCACATGAACACCCATCCATCATCTAAACCACTTATCCCTCTGGGTCGCAGTGGGGTGCTGGAGCCTATCCCAGCTGTCATTGGGCGGAAGGCAGGATACACCCTGGACAGGTCGCCAGTCCATCGCAGGGCAGACAGACATACACAATCACACGCACATTCACACCTAGGGGCATTTCAGCATGTCCAATTGGCCTGACTGCATGTTTTTGGACCGTGGGAGGAAACTGGAGTACCCGGAGGAAACCCACACAGACACGGGGAGAACAGGCAAACTCCACACAGAAACGACCCTGGTCGCCCGGCCAGGAATCGAACCCAGGCCCTTCTTGCTGTGAGGCGACAGCGCTACCCACTGCGCCACCGTGCCGCCCCACATGACCACCCATGACCCATAATTCATCAAAACACCCACAGGAACTGTGATTGTTCAGGATGCTCATAGCATGCAGCAAAAACCACTGTGATTGGTTAAAGAGCTCATTTGCATATGATAGCCTTCTTCAGTATTAGTATGGAAAAGGCCAATATCATGATAATAAATAACAAACGATGTATTGTGCAGCCTTCTTATTATTCAGTTATTCATTCTAACTGGTCCATATCTTACACTGCCCTTGCTTTTTATATATCATGCTGAAGTCCACTTATAAAGTTTGTGTGGTTTTATGAATTAAAAACAGTCATAATGCATTTTTATGTGACTATTTTCCAACCGATATGTCCAGGGTGTATCCTGCCTTCCACCCAATGACTGCTGGGATAGGCTCCAGCTCCCCCCGCAACCCAGAAGGATAAGCGGCTTAGAAGATGTGTGTGTGTGTGTGTGTGTGTGTGTGTGTGTGTATATTTTCCAACCTCTCTTCATCCCTTATAATTAAACAGCCTGTTTTTATTACTGTGCCATTAAGACCGAGCGCTGTTGTGATTGGCTGACCTATAGTGTGCTACATTTGTAAACGCAATCTGGGCTGAAACACTCAGCGCAAATGGGCGGGGCTAAACTGGTGTGGACTGAATAGGCAGATTTATGTAGATACGTTTATTTTCATGATATCACAAAAATGAACTCAGAATGGGCTGTTCTTGTGGCTTAGTTTCCATACATGGACTGTATGGACTGAGGAGTGAACTGCATGTTTTGATATGTTTACAGTGTTTATAAACAACAAGGACAAGTAAGTTATCCATGATATGGGCACTTTAAGATGTGTTATTTGGTTTCTACTATAAAACGGACGTTTTTTAGCAGTGAGAGTGAGGAATTGAAGTGTGGGCTCTCATATGAGCACAGTGAGCCATTTAAAGCATGAAGGTCATTAACTGCACATTTGGATCAGCACTTTAATGTGGCTTTAACAGCACTTCTGTTGGAGAAGAGATAAATAGTCCTGAACACCTTTGGCTGGACTGGGAGCACAAATAGCTCAGACTAATGGAAGTAGTGGGAATGAAGCGCATAAAGCTTAATACAAAGTAACAAGAGAAGAAAGTAGTAGTGACTGAATCATTGAGGCCTGCTTTTGTTTAAATCCCATCGGTGCATTTATGTTTTTCTTCATGTTTTTATTCCCTTTGAATGCGTATCGTTCAGTTCAGTTCGGTAGCGCTGACATGTACACTACATTTATATGGCTCAGTGAACCCTGTGGTTATGTGTGTAAGGTTCATGCTGATCTCTAAATAACCTCCCAAACACACTAACCCGCAGTTATTTTACAGTGTAGTTAATAGCTTGTGCAGTATACAACATTTAATAAAGGCCCAGGCACGAACACCGCACTTATCTAATGGCTGAGCCGTTGAGCTCCCATAGGGAGCAATGATGATACTGAACCTCCATTACTTTAAGTGCTCACTCTCTCTCTCTCTGTCTCTCTCTCTCTCTCTCTCTCTCTCTCTGTTCATAAATCTCCTATATGAGCTAACCCCAGGTCAGTGAGCTTGTAGACAGAGACCCTTTCATGGCCCTCTGCGGGGTCTCCGTTATTTCTCATCTTTCGTCATTTGCTCAAATCTCATAATGGAGCTGAGAGAAAATGGTTATAACTTCTGACACAGAATCTGTAATTTTGCAAAATGGTTGGCCATTTTTAAAGTAATAATAATAATAATAATAGTCATAATAATAATAATAACTAGAAACGTGCGTTTCCTGAAGGAAACACAGAATGGCTGATTAGCCTAAATGGTTCCCACTTCCTGTTAGGTTGCTGCTAGCCGGCTACTATGGTATCCCAGGTGGTTGCTAAGGTGTTGATAGGCGGTTGCTATGGTATCCCATGCGGTTGCTAAATTGCTGCTAAGCAGTTGCCATGGTGTATGGGGTGTTTAATTAGTTGTTTGTAGGGAGTTGCCAAGTGTTAGCTACATGGTGTTGGAAGTGAATGGGATGAAAAAATGACACATAGAGGAGTGTGTATCAGTGTGGCTGTGGATTAGAGCTTGGGGATCTGTCCTGAATTAGTAAATGCATTTTGATGTCTTTTTTGTGATCAATTTTTTTTTATTTGTTTCCTGTTAATCAAGCAGCATTTTATCACAACATTACAGAACTGCAGGAAATCACGGACAATAGTGCCACTATCAATAATGTTTCTCCAGAATATCATGTCCTCTGTTTGGGTCTTCAGGCTTCTCAGTGGCTGGTTCATGATTCCACTGATTCTATCCATCCATGTAGCTGGTCATCCTCTTCCTCTTTTATCTTCAACACTTCCAAGCATAATGGTCTTTTCCAATGAATCAGTTCTTCTCAGAACATGTCCAAAATAAGAGCTTCAGTTTGATTATCTGGGCTTTGAGTGAGAGGTAAGGTTTGATTTGGTTGAAGATCCATTTGTTTATTTTCTTTGCCATCCAAGGTTCTCTTGAAAGTCTTCACCAACAACAAAGGCATCTATGTTTTTCCTGTCTCGCTTGTTTATTGTCCAGCTTTCACACCCATAAGGAACCACAGAGAAGACCACAGTCTGGACCATTCTGATCTTTCTTTGTAGAGACAAATTGTTTCATTTAAAGATATTTTTAAGCCCCTTCGTCCTTGTTCTGCAAGCTCCAATTTGTGGATCTGTGGATCCTTTGTTGTTAATAATTGACCTGAGTAGGAAAAAGCTGTCCACCATTTCCACATCTTCTCCATCAGTCTTTTTCATATTGAGCTGAAGTTCCGTCTTTTCACTCTGTTCTAACCTTCCTTATAAGGGCCTTCAGATCTTCCAGATTTTCCGCTATGAGTGTCGTATCATCTGCATATCAAAGATTATTGATGTTTTTTCCACCAATCCCAAATCTTTAATCATCTTCCTCAGTCCTGCTTCTCTCGTTATATGTTCTGCATACAGGTTGAACAGGTGTGGTGATAGGAGGCAGCCCTGTCTGACTCCTTTGCTGATGTGGAACCATTCTGTTAATTCATTTTCTCTCCTCCTCTCTCCTTGTTGATCAGTGTAGAGATTCCTTATTAGAACAATGAGATGCTCTGGTATTCCCATTTTCCTGAGGACATTCCATAATTGCGTACTAGAATAATCAAACATATCAGTGCAGTTCGCAGACAGGATGAAGTCTCCGGTTTTCCGTCATTTTGAATCGGCTAAACGTTCTCTTGAAGATTTACGTTTTCTGGGTATCGAGAGGGTTTCGATGTAAGGGTTGGCTCCAGGGCTAGGCCACCGCCGGCCACCAGGGGGAGTCAACGACCCAAATGAGCCACACCTGCTCAGGGGGCTTTATAAGGGCTGGGAAGAAGACACACTTTGCTGAGTCTTTGTTTCAGAGTTCTGACAAACAGACCGGCCGGTAATCTCGGGTAGGAGCTCTAGAGAATTTCTCTCAAGCTTCTTTTCTCCTTGTCACTACTCGAGCCTATCCCCCTTTCTCGAGTTGTGTCTTTCTTCCTTTAAAAAAGAGAGAGAAAGAACTAAATCTAAAGCTAGAGAAGGGACAAGTTTGCCCCTTTCTCCTTTTCATTCTCCTTTGTGCATTCTTTTCTGTTGGGAAAGTGGTTTTTCAGTTATCATTTCCTCAGTGTTTGAGAGAGCCAGTCTTTCCCCTGGCTACCTTTGTTTTGTATGAAAGGTGGACTTTCATACGTCCTTTTGTTTTCCACCCGTTTTCGGCGTTGCCTTTTAAGGTGAACCCTTCCTGCACCACATGACACCACCTCTATAGTGCAGTGGTAGCGCGCCGGTTTATTAACGCGGCGGTGTGGGTTCAAGCCCCGGCATCTGCGGTTGTGTATATTATTTTAATAATACCTTCCAATTGCATAGAAGCTCAGCGTTTGGGTCCTACCTTCCAAAATCCCATGGTGGCGCACCTGGTTGGCCTCTGAAATACCACCCAGATGGCCTGGGTTCTAATCCCACCTCTGGCAAGCCGCCACATTACATTCGATGCAAAGAAGAGGAGAAGATCGGGACAAAGACCATTACAGAGGGAGGCCTTTTGGATTTGTGAACTTTTATCTTTGTTTCCTAATGGCATAAATGAGGATTTTAATCTCAATTGTTTTCTTTAAAAAGCCTGTTTGATTGATGTATTATTTTGAAATGGTTTCTGATGTATTTGATTTTTGTTTTTGTTTTTGCAACTAAGTATATCCTCTTGCTGGTGTACTGTCACTTTAAGAAGGCCTTAGTAGAACCTACACAGGTGAGGGCCATTTGTCTGGGTCTTCAAACGGAAGGTTGCGAGAGCTGCTTCATGAGCACTAATGATAGCTAGAAGCTGAAACATTTGCTCGGTTTGTGTCTACTCTATTTAGTAGAATAAAAATGTATGTCTTTGCTAGACATGTCTGACTTTTCAACAGTGTGCTGGCAATACTCTTTCTATTCTATGACATTCCTTAATTTAACATGGTCAGCAGAGTCAACAAGGGGGGGTGGTTTTTTTTAACAGGCTGTAGAAAGTTGAATTTGTGAATTGCGTTAATGCAGACCTGCTAACGTTGGGAAAATATTTAACGTTAATGTTGTTGGCCTAATTATGTAATTTGCAGGCTAGCTTGCTTGTTCAACAGGCTTTAAAGTTGGCAGAGTAATGTAAACTTGTATTGTCGCAGATTGTGAAATGTGACTTTACACTGTACTGTATTCATAATTATTATTGCAGCTGAACTCGTAATCGTAATGAGCAGATTGTGGCCGGATGAAAAAAAGCGAGTTCCGCAGAAATAACGTTACCTAGAAAGATCCTGGGAGATGTATGTATGTGTGTCTCTGTGCATGCCTCACAGTTCAAATAAACATGACGTCAGATGAGGAGGACCCTGACAGGGGGAGAGAGAGAGCAGCAGAACCAAACCTGATGCTATGGCAGCGAGTGGGGAAATGACCATATGCTAAGCGAAGTTATGCTGTTGTGCTACGCGGAATATTTCCCCAAGGTTAGCACAAATCTGAGACAAAGTGTCAAAATTAAGTGTTTGGTACATTAAGAAGCACAAAAAGCATGTTTGATTTAGAAGTGAATTCTAAATGTAGGCAGTGTAGATATCTCCACGCTGCTGAGCTATTCTGGCCTACAGCCGCACTGAGACCCTCCTGGCGAGGGTCTGCGAGTGCTCAGTGGTGACATATGTTCGACTTTCACCTTCCCCTGGGTGCTCAGGCTCTGCTTGGGTCTTTGGCTCAGGGCTCCAGCATGTGTTAGCATTTAGCGCTCAGTCCCTCAGCTCAGAACTTCTCACTCTGAGGTCATCTGGGCCAGCTTATGAAAGCTTTCTAGAACAGTAAATAAAAAGTTATTAGCATAGCTTCTTCTTTTCCTGTTCGTTCTCACTCTCGTGCGTTTTGCTTGTGTTTGCCATTTGAGATGATCCTTTTCAGTTTCATAGCTAGCATGAGGGAAGACTTTCTAGCCTGTAGCATAAATAAAGGATATAAAACATGCCTCAGGCAAGAAAAGCCTCTTCCCAACTGTGGAGATGGATTGAATTTGGGGACATGCAGAGGAGCATGTAACTGGAGAGCACCATATTTTTTTGTTTTATTTTGATTCTGCTTTCCAGCACAGTGGATTTGAAATTGGAAGATGACTATAAGATTAAAGTGGAAATTGTCACCTTCAATTCAGCGGTACTGGAGAAATACGTGAGAATCAGGTCCAGTCGCCCATTTCAAGAGACTTTGAGTAACTGGACAAATGGCTGCTTGGTTGTTTTTCGGCCAGCCGTGTGCCATTGCATTATTAGTTGATGCAGAAGAGAGCAAATGAAATGGGAATTCTAGATGTGGCGTTCATTAAAAAGGTCTCAGTGTGGTAGAAGGTCCCCAAAAAGACCCGAAGAGTTCATCTCAGAGTGAAAGAAAGAGGAGAACATGTAGAATATGGGTACTATGAGCTACATTCTTACACTGTACACTCAATGGCCATTTTATCTGGAATACTGGGAAAGCCTTCCTTTGCTCTCCAGAATTCTCTATGGCATGGATTCAACAAGGTGCTGGAAATGTTTCTTCAAGATTCTGGTTCATGTTGACGTCACGTAATTGCTGCGGATTTGTCAGCTGCACATTCATGTCTTGAATCTTTTGTCCTACCATGTTCTCGGAAAGGTGCTGTATTGTATTCAGATCTAGTGACTGGGGAGACCACTGAAGTACACCAAACTCATTGTCATGTTCAAGGAACCGGTGCGAGGAGCCGGCATGAGAGCATGTAAAATACACGAGTCAAGACAGCAGCGCTGGAAATCAGTGGCCCATTGGAATCAGTAGCCTGACATTTAGCCATAGGATACTTTTGACCATAGGCAGCATATTTGATGTTGCCTTATTCGTTTTTATATGCGGTGAAAAATGGTCTAATCCATTGTGGTGGGTTGGTGGGTCAAATTAAATCAAGCCAATCGCATTGTTCGCTGGTAACCGTGTATACCACAAGTGAATGAAGACTAAAGACGGAAAAAGGTAAACTAACAGAACTTCATTAAAACACATATAAAAACACTATATCACAAAAAACGCATCCATCAGGCTCTGTTTCTGTTTGTAAGACAATAAGAGAATATGTGTCCACTCACTGTCCACTCTATTAGACACTCCTACCTTGTCAGTCCACCTTGTAGATGTAAAGTCAGAGACGATAGCTCATCTGCTGCTGCACAGTTTGTGTTGGTCATCCTCTAGTCCTTCATCAGTGGTCACAGGACACTGTTGGCTGGATATTTTTGGTTGGTGGACTATTCTCAGTCCAGCAGTGACAATGAGGTGTTTAAACGCTGTAGGTGTTTAAAAGCTGTGTCTGATCGACTCATACCAGCACAACACACACTAACACACCACCACCAAGTCAGTGTCACTGGAGTGCTGAGAATTACTGTCACCCAAATAATGCTTGCTCTGTGGTGGTCCTGTGGGGGTCCTGACCATTGACAGACTAACAATAGTATGCAGAGAAAAAGATCGTAGAACTACAGAGTGCTCCTATATGGTCAGTGGAGCTGATAAAATGGACAATGAGTGTAGAAACAAGGAGGTGTACTTAATGAAGTGGATAGTTGGTGTAAATATAAATGTAATTATATATTTTTAAGTCGAGTAGTTGAGCTAAACTGAGTAATCATGACAGCACTACTTTTTTTAGCAATGAGCAGAGCCCGGACTGCATTTCGTCCCCTGTTCATGTCTTATCTCTCCCAGGCGGACCACTTTCATAAGGCCATGTTCTGTGGCCCGTCCCCTGCCTCCCCCTGCTCAGGTTTCACTCAGGAGAGGGAATCTGATCCTGAATCAGCAGTCAGCCCTGCGTCTCTGCGGTTATTAGATCAGTCGCCGCAGCTGAGGCCAACGTGCAGCGCTTCCTGTGACGGATGCTCTCGTCTTGTGAAAAGGCATTTGTCACAGAGCTGCTCTCATGGCACCAGCTGGTGTTTGTATCCGTTGGGTTTTTGAATATGCGTTTGACTTTGCTTGGTATTCTTCAGTATTCAGTCATGATCATTAAATGCATGTGCAGTTCTTAGTTTATCACTGAGGAATGTCTAATGGTTAACCCTTTTATTCAGTTATGAATTTTTAGACTTTTTATTCAGCAACTACTATGAAATCAACATGCAAGTTCTGTCAGACTGCCGGTCATTCAAAGTGGCTTGATATGAAATGGTTTGTTGTGGAGAAACGTATTGATTCTTTACAGAATACTTTACAGTGGCGCTGATGAGAACCAGGGGGCACAATGTCCACAACACACACAACTATTTTATTTACAATCCAAAATGACCAGTGAACTTATATGTGTCTTCTCAGATTTGATATATATTGTTGAGAATAGTAAAATAGTTCCTCTTGAGTCTTGGTTCCTCTCAGTGGTTCTTCTTCACGTTCTTAGCGAGAATCTCCTTTGGAGTCTTGGTTCCTCTCAGTGGTTCTTCTTCACGTTCTTAGCGAGAATCTCCTTTGGAGTCTTGGTTCCTCTCAGTGGTTCTTCCTCATGTTCTTAGCATGTTTCTCCTTTTGAGTCTTGGTTCCTCTCAGTGGTTCTTTCTCATGTTCTTACAGAGTTTCTCCTTTTGAGTCTTGGTTCCTCTCAGTGGTTCTTCCTCATGTTCTTAGCGTGATTCTCCTTTTGAGTCTTGGTTCCTCTCAGTGGTTCTTTCTCATGTTCTTACAGAGTTTCTCCTTTTGAGTCTTGGTTCCTCTCAGTGGTTCTTCCTCATGTTCTTAGCGTGTTTCTCCTTTTGAGTCTTGGTTCCTCTCAGTGGTTCTTTCTCATGCTCTTAGAGAGTTTCTCCTTTGGAGTTTCGGTTCCTCTCAGTGGTTCTTTCTCATGTTCTTACAGAGTTTCTCCTTTTGAGTCTTGGATCCTCTCAGTGGTTCTTCCTCATGATCTTAGAGAGTTTCTCCTTTTGAGTCTTGGTTCCTCTCAGTGGTTCTTCCTCATGTTCTTAGCGTGTTTCTCCTTTTGAGTCTTGGATCCTCTCAGTGGTTCTTCCTCATGATCTTAGAGAGTTTCTCCTTTTGAGTCTTGGTTCCTCTCAGTGGTTCTTCCTCATGTTCTTAGCGTGTTTCTCCTTTTGAGTCTTGGTTCCTCTCAGTGGTTCTTCCTCATGATCTTAGAGAGTTTCTCCTTTTGAGTCTTGGTTCCTCTCAGTGGCTCTTCCTCATGTTCTTACAGAGTTTCTCCTTTTGAGTCTTGGATCCTCCCAGTGGTTCTTCCTCATGTTCTTAGCGTGTTTCTCCTTTTGAGTCTTGGATCCTCTCAGTGGTTCTTCCTCATGATCTTAGAGAGTTTCTCCTTTTGAGTCTTGGTTCCTCTCAGTGGTTCTTCCTCATGTTCTTAGCGTGTTTCTCCTTTTGAGTCTTGGTTCCTCTCAGTGGTTCTTCCTCATGTTCTTACAGAGTTTCTCCTTTTGAGTCTTGGTTCCTCTCAGTGGTTCTTCCTCATGTTCTTACAGAGTTTCTCCTTTTGAGTCTTGGATCCTCCCAGTGGTTCTTCCTCCTGCTCTTAGAGGGTTTCTCCTTTTGAGTCTTGGATCCTCTCAGTGGTTCTTCCTTAGGATCTTAGAGAGTTTCTCCTTTTGAGTCTTCGTTCCTCCCAGTGGTTCTTCCTCATGTTCTTACAGAGTTTCTCCTTTGCAATCTCAGTTACTCTCGGTGGCACGTTATATGCCAAATTGAATTGAGCATTCAGGAATATATGAAGCCATTTCCGTTATTATCCCCAACCATTCTTGGAAATAATACCTCTAAGATACTTCATTGTGCAAATTGAGATTGTTCTGACCTCTGACAAAGCAAGACATTAGGCTTTGAAACAGTCTAAGAATAAATGTAGAGTTTGTGAAGCAGCTTTTCTCCATGATTATTGGTCTTTTTTGCATTCAGAACCTCAGACAGGCCTTTCCTTTCATGTTTTTCTTAAATTCAGTGTTGTTCCGTAATCCCTAATTGTGGCTTTGATCAGGAACACGCTCTGTACACTCTCTGTCTCATTTGTTTTCCATTTTGTAAGAGCCAGGCTGAACTCAAGTTTCCATTTAGCCCCTAATCAGCAGCGTTCAGCAGTAAATACAGTCCATTCAGCAGTGGCCATGATATCCTTATCGACCTGAAAGCACACACCAGATCCCCACGCCTCTGGGGTCCTCCAGAGATCCATTCTGCTCTCAAAAGACACCGGACCGCACGCTGAGACAGGTCAGGGAAACAAGAGCCAGCACAAAGAGGAGCCATAAAAAGGCACGATTGTTCCAAACGAAAGAGATGCTGAACTTAATTAATCATCGATTCCTCTAAGTTTGATTGAATATGGCTCTGGTACAGTGAACCTATTCATACTGCTGTTGTGGAACTGGTTCTAGCTGAGAATATAATTGCAGTTTGTCAAATATTATGGTTTTATATTTATTTACAGATGTGCAGACTGAGGACAGTAGTGACAAATAATGATAATGCTCTAAATATTCTATAATCAAATTAATCTTCGACACAACTTCTGTTCATTTAATGTAATTCAGCAGCTTTAACACCTTCATTCCTTTCACTGTTCTTTAACAGTTGTACCAATAAGAGCAGATGATCTGATGAGACCTTATGGATCCATCCTGGCCTTCACTGATGGCCTTCTCTGATTAGCTTTTCTTTCCCTGCTTCAAAAGAGCCATTTTCAGCAGCGCTCAGTTCTGTTTTGGAAAAGCTGACGGTGAAATCAGGAGCTCCCCTAATGGCTCGAGTATTGAAAAACCCCCACATTTCTGAGATTGCTGTTCCGTGTGATCGTTAAATGGAGGATTATCGACAGAGAATGTACACAAGAAGTCCGATGTTATCGACCGAGCACGGTACTGCCAAGTTTAGAAGCTCTCTCGGAGCATAATTAGACCCAGGTGCAGTTTGTAGCCAAATCTTCAGGAGACTCCTAAAGACACAGGCTGCCTGGTCCATGCAGGAAATCTCTCCATAAACAGAAGGAAAGGTGTTGTTGCTGTCATACCAAAACACCTCTGCATCCATTTTTGCTGTTTATATTTTTACACCATTTGAACACCAGCTGATCTTTATATTATGTGAAATTCTTGTAATCACATTACTGTTACTGACCTCGTAAGAATTGCATTACTTGTGTGCATTACTTGTCTCAATCGTACGTCTTTAAGAAAACACAATTAATTTTGTGCAGTGCATTTAAACAATTTATCTCTCTGTATATTATTTGTGCTTGTCCTTGTATGTAATTTGCACAAGTGGAGGAAACTCGGCGAGCAATCTGTTGAAGCATCTAATCACTCCAGTATGAAACTGATGGATAAAGACCCTGAAGAAGACAGAGACCCAACCTCACCTAAACAGATCAGACTTGATTTTCATTCAGGAACAGCCCTGTAATGTTTACATTTTATTACTAAAATTTTATTTGGAGGCAGCTGTTTTAGAAATGTTTCTACTGGCTAGTTTCTCAGCTTTCAAACAGCATCATCTGTGCATGATTTCAATCAGCTTAACTGGCTGTGTCTTGTTCAAAGGCATTGATTGTAACAGGCCTTTTCAAACCATAATTTTGTTCTGGATAAGTTACTGAAAAAGACTACTGGGTTTTCCCTTGCAAAGGTGGAACAAGCAGGTTTTAGAGAGTAACTTAGAAGTAAACTAATGAATAATGAGATTGGTTTTTTTTTTGAGCAACTGTACCAACACTGATTATTAATTCAACCTTAAACACCAACACCAGCAGAACAGTACTTTAAACTGAAGCTAGGATATTGCATTTAAAACTTTAACCCTTAAATACATTGGTGTTTTTCCAACCATTCCTATATACACCAATCAGGCATAACATTATGATTCTTGTTTCTGTGCTTATTGTCCATTTTATCAGCTCCACTTACTGTATAGGTGCACTGTGTAGTTCTACAATTACAGACTGTAGTCCATCTGTTTCTCTGCATACTTTGTTAGCCCCCTTTTACCCTGTTCTTCAGTGGTCAGAACCCCCATGGACTCTCACAGAGCAGGTATATATTTGGGTGATCATTCTCAGCACTGCAGTAACACTGACGTGGTGGTGGTGTGTTAGTGTGTGTTGTGCAGGTATGAGTGGATCAGACACAGCAGTGCTGCTGGAGTTTTTAAACACTGTGTCCACTCACTGTCCACTCTATTAGACACTCCTACATTGTCAGTCCACCTTGTAGATGTAAAGTCAGAGATGATATTTCATCTGCTGCTGCACAGTTTGTGTTGGTCATCCTCTAGTCCTCCATCAGTGGTCACAGGACGCTGCCCACAGGACGCTGTTGGCTGGATATTTTTGGTTGGTGGACTATTCTCAGTCCAGCAGTGACACTGAGGTGTTTAAAAACTCCAGCAGCACTGCTGTGACTGATCCACTCAGACCAGCACAACACACACTAACACACCACCACCACATCAGTGATACTGCAGTGCTGAGAATGATCCACCACCCAAATAGTACCTGCTCTGTGAGGGTCCATGGGGGTCCTGACCACTGAAGAACATTATGTCATTGTGTCATAAGTAATCCAACTTGTGTAGCTAACATATATTGATCTACATTTTACTGAAAATAGCAAAATAATAAGTATACAATAAAGTATATTTCGGTATATTTTGACATGTTTTTCGTCATCTGAAAAATGTCAACAAAGTAAAGGAGGGAGATGAGGTCATGAGTCGCTACTGCCCTAAGGTGTACATTAGAGCTGCACTATACCGTACAAATGAGCCTATAACTAATCACAGTTTCTTGCTTTGTGCTGTGAGCATCCTGAACAAACACGGTCCTAAAGTGTCTCTGTAGGTGTTTTGATGAATCAAGGTATTCAAATGATGCAATAAAGATAAATAATTTTGGTGAAAGTAATGCAGGCTGATATTACCCATGTTACATCATGGTACAATTTAATACCCCATCAGGTGTTCAAACCGTTAACCCCCCCCCCTCCCCAGTGGCTTAGTGAGGGGTTAAACATATTGTATTTGTGATAAATAGTGTTGCAACATGGAATATTCTCCATATTGTACATAACTAATATGCAATTGAGGATTAAAACATTTAACTTTCATTGCTCAGTGAAAGGGGCCTCTCACAGATGTAAGATGTTGGAGGGAGTTGCCATCATGTCCGTGTTCCCTGGTGATCAGGCTTTTGACTGAGACTATTGATTTTCACCCATTCCCACACCCCAGCAAACCCACTGTTTGCTCTAGAAACCTCTTCCCATGCCTCGATCGTTACCCACAGTGCCCCTGTGGTGATATTTTGACATAACTCTTTTCCTGCGGAGTCGGAAACACGTGGAAGATACTCTCCATGTGATTCCACAAACTTTACTGAAGCACATGTGTTTTTAGTGAGGGAAAAAATCCATATCATTACCCTCTTTCATTACTCCCACACTCACGGTCACATGGCCAGTCGGAAGCTGCCTTTGGTTCTGCTGTTTGTTCTAGTGTCTTTTCACTCTTCACACAATGCCTCTTCTATTTATTATACTGAATTGAATATGATATAGCTAGCATATATGGAATATATGGAATATAGCCAGCAAGCTAGCCCCACCTTCACAATAAGAGTCCATAGTAGAAATACTCTTCTACTGCTGGAAAACAATGAATCTAGACTGAACATGTAACACCTTTACTGAACACACTACAGTCTGTTATATGAAAAAGTTACAAATAAGTTCCAAAGTTTTCAACATTTTTTTTCCTTTCATCGTATTTGTTCAGTTCAATCCTCCCATAAAAGAGCTCAGTAATGGAGATATTAATAACTGATCATCACATTGATTTACCAGTATACTCAGGCTTTACCAGAGCTCAGTTACACCGAGATTAATAACTGATCACATTGATTTATCAGTCTACTCAGGCTTTAGCAGAGCTCAGTTACACTGAGATTAATAACTGATCACATTGATTTATCAGTCTACTCAGGCTTTAGCAGAGCTCAGTAACACTGGGATTAATAACTAATCATCACATTGATTTATCAGTCTACTCAGGCTTTAGCAGAGCTCAGTAACACTAAGATTAATAACTGATCATCACATTGATTTATCAGTCTACTCAGGCCCTTAAATGACTGGGCTTTTTCTGAAGAGCTTACAAATTCTAGGGATTTTGATTTTTATATTTCTAGGGATTGTGATATTTTGTTTGAAGGTGGCAGATACAGAAAAACAGCTCCACCATTAATATGATAATGTGAATGAACATAGCAATGCACCTCCATCTGCATGCTCTGCTGGAATGAGCACACCAGAGTGAGTAAACCACACCGAGTTCATTCACAATAGATTAGTGTGGATAGTTTTTCTTGCATGAGCTTTCGTATCTGTGGAATTCAGCCCAGTTACTATTTTTATTAACACAGAGTTGACCACTGAGCCCTCTGTCTACAGTGCACAGTGTGGCCAGCTTATAAAAGCATTCAAGAAGGAAATGCTTGAGTGTTGCCCAACTGTGTAAGAGCAGGAAAGGCTGCACCAAACAGCTTCAGTCATGATTCATGGGACAGTCACACAGAGAGGGTCATGAAAGGAACCGGTCAGAAATCTTGCAGCAAGAAATAAATCACAGCAGAGTATTTAATTTTTAAAATGGGTACTTTTAAACAACCCCGTGTAAAAGTACCCATTTTTAAAAATTAAATACTCTTTTTTCACAAATGTGCCGAGACCTTTAGAAAGACTGCATTGGCATCATTATTAAAGCCATATTGTGTTTCAATCTCATGTTCTATCCCTCTCCCCAGCTCCCAAAGGGTCCTTGTATGACATTTGTGTGGTTTTATGTACCAAAAAGAGTCATTTTTACACAACCATTTTCCAACCTATTTCAAAACATTGTATATGTTGCAGTGCTTCTAAGATATACAGTTGCATGCAAAGGTTTGAACACCACCAGTAAAATTAACCATTTCAGCCAAAGGACAACACTATGCTGGACACTTGTGATATTTTAAATATCTGGTATTTTTACATAAACTGTTTTGGCTGTACTGATTAAAAAAAAAAAAGAAACAATGATGCAGTGGGTCCACCAGACCTCTGAACAAACACATCAACACCACACAAGTGTTAAAACATTTTCTACATCAAACATCTTTAATATGTTTTTTTTTCTGCAAATGTAATGCATAATTTCTATTTATTTGCTGAGTTTAACATGGAAAAATAAAATATGAAATATAAAATGTGTCATAACTTTTGCACAGGCCACATTTTATGCTTTATTTTTCTCAGTATATTGAATAGACACTAATTGTGCATTAAAATGTGCAGAAGTGTGTTCTCTGTAGAAGATGTGTAACTTATTTACACATAGAAAATCAACAAAATATGTCATTTAAGCAGGGGCGCCCAAACTTTTGCATTCAACTCTGTTCTGATTGGCTGTTTTCTGCTGCGTCGCATTTAATAAGTAGAAAATGCTCCTGGTAACTTCATCATAAGTGGGCGGGACTAAACTGATGTAGGCTGAATAGGCGAAACACACCTAATTAAATGTGTTGATTTTCATGACATCACAAAAACAGTTACTTCAAAAACATGCCATTGTTGCATTTTGGGATATGGGCTGAGGAGTGAAGGGCATGTTTTAAAACTTTACCAGTGTCTACAAACTGCATTGAACTCTTTACATTATATACTTAATTTACATACTTTATATTACAAAAGAATTAGGATTTCCATTTCCCATGATATGAACCCTTTGAGTGACGTACTGTGGTGGCAGAGATGATCTTTCGTGCTGTATTTTGTTCAAGGTATGATATAAGTTCAGATTTCAGTAGCCTATGATTCTGTAAGCAGTCTAGGAGTTATCTCAGTGTTATGATATTCATATACATCCATAACTCATTACTGAGCTGATGAAACTGAGCACTGACTTCATTTGTAGTGAGTGGATCTTCAGTGTCTCCATCAAAAAAGTAGGATATGGTGCTGCTTTAACAGGCACTCAGCAATCTTTCTATCTCTGCTCTCACTACTTACACTTTAAAGAAAGGGATGATTGAGAGGAAGCTGACGCAGCCTTTAAATGGGAACACAAAATGAGATTCGGAGATTGAGAGAAAGAAGGGAGAGTAGATTACTATTACTGTTTTTTTTAAAGGCTTTTTATGCTGCCACGATTAACACAGAGGGTAAAACACTGCAGGATCGTCAACAGAATTGTTTTTATTAAGAAATATTAATGATATTTAGGATATTTATGAATGATATTTAATGCACAGTTCTTAGACTTTTTGTTTTGTCTCCCTTTATCATGCACACATACGTGAATGAATGAATGAGTGAAATATTATTTTATCAATATAATATTATATATTATTATATTGTGCAGTTTTCACTGTTATAAAATACATTTTTTGATGTTGTTTGTTTATTTATTTATTTATGCTTTTTGTAGTATGCCTTTAAAGAATGACCTCCTATAGGTTTTCATGGGATATCAATTTTTTTTCCTAAATCCTGGAATGTTCCAGAGTTGTGTATCAATTTGTATTTAGTGTTACACTCATATTAGGAGTAACAAGTCAAAGCATGTTTTCTCTATGGAAAAAAATTAAATAATGTTTTTTTCTAATATCACCTGCGTTTTGCCCTGTGATAAACAAAAATTATCAAAACCTGATGTTTTCTTCTGTGTATAGCGCCCCCTGCCCCAAAAAAATGTCATTGAATCCTCTGAATAAAGCTCCATCCATGCTGTGAGCAAGCTAATACTCCTGTGCACTGAAATGATGTTGCA
The DNA here is from genome assembly GCF_904425465.1 of Colossoma macropomum. Classification (NCBI taxonomy): domain Eukaryota; kingdom Metazoa; phylum Chordata; class Actinopteri; order Characiformes; family Serrasalmidae; genus Colossoma; species Colossoma macropomum. The sequence goes on from NW_023495463.1 coordinate 157,023, forward strand.
TGAAAGCAAGTCTACTATTAAACTCCGACACTATTATAAACAACACCAGCTACTCAGTCTGTGCACACTACTGCCAAAGCAACGTAACTGCCATATTTGACAGAGCTTGCTGGTTTGTGTGGGGTATTTTAGTGAGGTTCCCAGTCTTATGATGTCACCTCAGTGTGCAGCAGTGTTAGCATGCATGTAGTATTTCACAGGGATTTTTCAGGCCACGTCATACTAAAGTCAGGCTCGTTGTTTAGGTCTCAAACGCAAAATCAGCATTATACTGATGAACACATCCTCAGAAGTCACGTCCTTCACCATGTTCTCTTTGAGGATTCTGTCAACATGCTTGCAATCATCAGATTCGTCCTGAAGCACAACCCACATTATAAAATGTTCTTCTGCATGTTGCATGTAGTTACACATTTCCACCAGAGAGGTCTCCAAGTCCCCAGATCTTACATAGTGCAGCTTTAATGACTTGGAAATTCAGAGGATCCAGCAACTTTCTGATGAAAAGTGTATGTACGGAGTAATGCAACCACATTTTTGTTCACAGGGCGCGATGGCAGCAATTTTCAGAAATTTCCATTCATTTTTCTTGTAGTGAATTCCAGCTTAGACCCAGAGATCCTAATATAGGCATGACAACGACTACTTATGACACAACTTCAGAAGTCAATGCTGTTGATGTATTGGAATTGGACTTGGAACAGCTTTTTATAAAAGAATTACATTGTGGATTACAGTCCAGAATTAATGAGTAAAACTTCTGTAATTCTGATTTAATCAGACTGTATGTAGGAGCAGGTAAAGAGGTTATAATGCTGCTAAAAAGCCCAAATGAGGGCTTTGTGTTCTGTAGCAGTGGGAAGGAGTTGAACTGAGAGCAGCAGTGCGACTGAAAGATAAAGGGAGAGCTGTGTGCTGCTGATTACTCATCTCTGTCTCGTCCTGCGGTCTGAGTGCTGGTCATTTGGGCTGTGTCCTGCTGGCCCTGAGAGAAAGCAGCACTGACAGCAGGAATCAGGTTTCAGCCTTTCAGCTCTGATACTGGGCTTCAAGCCACTGTCAGAGCCCTGCTAATGGACATACCAATCTAGCGTGTGTGTGTGTGTGTGTGTGTGTATGTGTGTGTGTGTGTGTATGTGTGTGTGTGTGTGTTTCTGTGCGTCTGTGCGTGTGTGTGAGTGATGATACGTGGACATGTACACGTTCTGCCACATTTGTGTTTTGTTTGGATCAAATGAATATGCTGTAGATGGGACAGAATAAATGATTTCAGTGGCCAAAATCATTTGTATTAATATTTCATATTAATATTTCAACATATTATCATGTTATCGTTAAATTATACTGGACAGATTTAAACAACCCAGTAGGTGGAGGTGAACACTCACTTTAGTATAAAGTCAGGCATGAGCTAAGGCCTGGCTGGTATTATTGTAGCTGATACTGATTCTGATCTTTAGAGACTAAAGATCTCGATATCATCCAATATAATTTTACACGTATAATTAATTTTACACAGTAGTTTAATTTAAACAATGTTGTACTGACAGACAAGATTGTCAGTTCTCAATAGATATGTTCTTTCTAACTCAAATGAACACCAGATAGTAATAAACACTAAAACATAGACAACAAATAACACCTATTAATAAATATAGTTAAATAATATCAATATCTTAGAACTAGGGCTGAAGCTAAGCAGAGCTAAAGTTTGGTGTTTGTTAATTACGTCCTATTTTTTCTTCATTTTTGCTGGTTCGCTTTTTAAAAAAAGTTATCTGCATATCGCTAATATCAACAAAACTGCAGGACATAAATATATCATATATATCAGTCAGGCTCCAGTGCAGACCATACCTCAAAATGCACTATTACATATTAAGTCATATTAATACTAAAAATCAAAATGTCAACATTTGAGCCTTTTTTTTATCAGGACAAATAAAAGTGTCTGGTGATCTCCATCAGTCCATGTACAGCAATGAAAAACTATTTGTGTTGATCCATTCACCATGAAGCTTTTATACAATATGAACAGCAGCTGATACACTATATGGCCAAAAGTATGTGGACACCCCTGCTAATTACTGAGTTTAGGTGTATCAGCCACACCTTCTGATAACAGGTGTATAAAATCAAGCACATAGCCATGCAATCTCCACACCCAACTGGCAGTTCAACGGGTCGTACTGAAGAGTTCGGTGACTTTAGACATGGCACTGTCATAAGATGTCACCTTTGCCACAAATCAGTTCACAAAATTTTGGCCCTTCTAGATCTGCCTAAGGCCACCTAAGTGCTATTATTATGAAATGAAAGCATCGAGGAGCAACAACAGCTCAGCTATGAAGTGGTAGACCATGCAAACTCACAGAGAGGGCCTGCTGAGTGCTAAAGCACATAGTGCGTAGTAGTGCACCAAGCCTAAGGTCAGTATGCACAATGCCGAGTGTCAGCTGGAGTGTGTAAAGCACACGGCCACTGAACTAGTGGAATCGTGTTCTCAGCTTCACTATCAAGTGGTCTGGTGGACAAATCTGGGTTTAGCAGATGCCAGGAGAGAGCTACCTGCTGGAATGCACAGAGCCAACAGTGAAGTTTGGTGGAGGAGGGATAATAGGCCGTGGCTGTTCTTCAGGGTTTGTGCCCCTTAGTTCCAGTGAAGGGTGATGTTAATGCTACAGCATACAAAGACATTTTATATGCTTTCAACTTTGTAGCAACGGTTTGTTTCCTGTTTTAGCATGACTGTAACTCTGCACACAAAGCAGGAGCCATTAATCCATTGAGTTTCGAGCCGGGCCTTCTCGTCCAACGTCAGGGCCTGACCTCACATATGCTCTTTTAACTGAATGGGCACAAATTCCCACACACACACTTCAAAATTTCATGGAAAGCGTTCCCAGAAGAGTGGAGTAGTCAGGTGTCCACATACTTTTGACAAACATAGTATATTTTCAAATGAAAAAAGACAAAAATGAGAAGCAAGCTTTTGTCCCAGCAGAGACTAGTTACTGATAATTCTTTCAGCGCAGCATTATGGCATAATTGTAATGGATTTGTATTAAACTTGCCATTGCCATGTTTTTTTACAAACCACCAAATTACCGGAAACACACCTGACGTACATGGAACTAAAATCTGGAGCAGTATGATCATCACTGGGTTTTGTACCATGGTGTATCATTTCTTGCCACAATAGCATACGTGCACTTCTCCCTCTCCAGCCTCCACCGCTTGAGTCAGAACGTTTCTTTTCATAGTAAAGTGCACGAGTACAGCGGGTGTGAGTAATTATGGGTGATTGCGGAGGTGGGGCTGTTTTGAAACCCTTTCCTCAGTTGCACTGCAGCTCTGAGTGAGCGCATCAGCCTCTCCGCCTCAGCTTTGCTCTTTTGATGCATAACCAAAGCATCAGCGGGGAGCAGAAGGCCTGGTATGATTGGCATGGCTGCCTTTACTTCAGTCCAACACTAATTGGCCTGATATTTACTACAGCAGCAGCATGTTGTTAAACCGCGGTGATGATAGTCAAACACTCTTCTTTTTCTGTGCTGCTCCGGCAACAACAGCCACGGCATTTGACCAACATTTTTTGTTTACTCTGATTAGAGAAGTTTTTACTCACTTTACTTGAGTCGTAATTTCAGCAGCATTGATTTCTGCAGCTGCTTGATTGGAGCATTGATTTGACCTTTTAAAAGATGAGCTTCAGCTAATTTGTCTCCTTTTCTGATGATTTTAGGCATCACAGAAGCTGAATACTGAGTAGCTGTGGGGGGTTTTGGTTCACTTTGCCCAGTGCAAGCCTTCTCCAATCAGTGATCGGCATATTGTGGGCTTATAAGTTTCCGTCTGACTTTTTTTTTCCAAAATTCAGTTTTTTACGTGTAGGTAATTGTTTAGATCTAATTATTGCTGATACATTAACACACCACCGCCACGTCAGTGTCACTGCAGTGCTGAGGATGATCCACCACCTATATATATGCATCAATAGCCCTTTTTCCCTTCCAATACCGATTCCTGATTCTTTAGTATCAGCCGATAACAAGTACTGATACTAATGCTAACTCTATCTAACTCACCTATAGGTCCTGATATTTATACAATTACATTTTTTAAATATTTTATTTTGGTAAAATCTGCGTTCTACTTCACAAATAAAACACACTCAGCTTCGCTAGATGGCATTTACTTGTTGGATTATATTTATTAGATGCTTAAGAAAACTTATTTTTGTTTATTTACTGTATATATTCAGCATTTACTCTTATAAAATTAGTAATAAGAACCATGTTTAAAAATTTAAGTGAATGTAAAATATCTTTGTTGTGCAAAACAGGTAAAAACAGAACTGAACAGTTTACAGATAAACCTGTGGTGTTTACACATCGGCACACAGCAGCTTCTCAGGCTGAAAAACAGAGCTGAATGTTGTTTCATATGCAAATTTCTTGAGGCATTTGTCTCATACGTGCGTCTTGTTTACTCGTGCTGCATCTCTGAGCGTCACTTCAGTAAATATCACCGACGTTCATGCTGTCAGTATCAGCGACTTTCAGTGGTTTTTCTGGCCTGGTTGAAGCAACAGGCCATGAGACCCCGCTGCTGAGTGATACAGCTGACCGACAGGTGCACCGCAGACGGGGCTAGTGGACGCACAAGCCCGGCTAGCAGGCTGCTATGCTAAAGGCTGAGTCAAGGCTAAGGCTGTCATTATGCTGAGAGTCCAGCAGTTCCTTCCACTCTCAATAACATTAACTCAGTCTGTAAGTGACCGCACAGCGTCAGACGAGTGATTACAGAAAGAAGCAGCTCAGCCGTTCAGGTAAGCGGATCCCCATCACTGAAACTCTCATAGATAGACTTAAGAACCAGATTGGGCTCTTATGAACTGTCCTAAAATGGTTCAGTTCATACCTGCAAGGAAGGGACTACTTTGTGGAAATTCAAAGTAATATTTCTGAGAGAGTGCCAGTGACCTGTGGTGTCCCCCAGGGTTCAATTCTTGGGCCACTCTTATTCAATTTATACATGCTGCCTCTTGGCCAAATCCTACAAGACTGTGGTGATGATTTATATGATGATAAACTGTCTAAACTGTTCAGTATGTTTCTGTCCTTGCTATGTGCTAAATCTGGCACCTGTAAGGAGAATAAACTACTTTGTTCTCTCAGCTCTCTCAATTTTATGTTAGCGTGGGCTAGCAGAGCTCAGATGACCCTGGCAGTGGTCCAGCCATTTGAGAAGCACAGTGTAAGAGTGTGTGTGATTACGATGCTGTAAGAGACACAGACCTTCTGTCAGCACTTATTCACCTCTTAGTACAGGGAAGTCCAGGTGACTGGTCTGCTAATAAATGATTCTGCGATTTTCCACGCTGTTCCCAGAGGACTCCGAAGTCTTTTTCCACGGACAGCTTACATCTGTTGCTGTGATTTATTTTGTCTTGCATTCATCTGTCTCCCACATTGGTCTGTGGATGTGTGAGTTTAAAATGAAAGGAGCTGCTGGTTTCACAGATGTCTCAGCAATGAAGGAAAACGTCTCACACTGTATTTAAAGGGGAATTCCAAGGATTTTTCAAAATGTCTGTGTAAATGAATCACTGAGATGTAAACAAACTTGTTTAGATTGGTTTGATGTGAAATGTTTCATTGCAGAGAACTCAGATTTTCTTATAGGAACCAGAGGCACTTTACTGTAGGGTGCTGTTCATAAGGCAACATGACACCTACATAAGCTTGTCATGACAACTGACATAACCCTACATAACTGTTTATAAATGCTTGTTCCAATAAGCGTCATTCGCTATAAAAGTTACATTAGCCAATTTCGATCAAAGTCAGCTAAGGTAGCCTTTATGACAGATGACGCCTGTTGTAATAAGCATTTATAAACAGTTATGTAGGGTTATGTCAGTTGTAATGACAGCCTTATAAAGGTGTTGTGTAGCCTTATGAACAGCACCCTACAGTAAAGTGTTACTGAAAAAACCTACGAAAGATCGTAAGACAAACATTAAGAAGTTCCTAAGAGTGAGCCTCATTCACCAACCATTCTTAAGAAGAAATTTCTTCTTAAAACCCACTTAAGCAGTTTTCACACAGATTCTTACACTCTCCAGTGTTTTCCTTTTTGGGATTTGTTCTTAGGTAAGAACAGAATCTACACACTCAAGAGCGCAAAGGTGTGAACAGTTCTGCGGTTTAAGAACACGGCATGAATCTGACGTAGACTTTCTTAAGGACCTTTATCAAGAAGACGTTTAAGAACAAACTTAGGAAGATATTGGAGAATGAGGCCCAGTGTTCTTAAATTCTCATTAAAAAAACAAAAAACTTCAGACGTTCTTGATTATTTTCTGAAGAGAGTCTTAATTGTTTTCGTGTGTAGGCTGTGGGGTATTTGTCATGTAGGGTATCAGTGTCAAGTTACGTTTTACAGTTTGCCAGAAATTATACCATATTTCCATTAACTGGTTTTTCAGTTCAGTCACATCAGCGCCTGAGGGCAGCAACATGAAGGCAAAACAAAATCAAACCAAGTATTAAAAAAGGTTTGGCAAACAAGAACCAGACGTGTTTGTTGAGAAAACAACCAACAAGAAAAATCCTCCTTGGTTGATTATAATTATTGTATTTCGTGAAACTCATTCAAAGTTTCAGTTTAATAGACTTTATCAGTTCTTAAGGTCTAAGATGCCTAATATAAGTGTGAGACTGTCATAAGGTTAAGAAAAAAAAAATTTAGTATACCTCTTCTTCTTACGATTGTTTTTAAGAGAAAAGTTAAGAAGAAAATTAAGAAAATTCTTAAGAAGTGTTTTGAAGAATAATAATTTATCTTAACTTTTTCGTAAGAATGTATTTTCTTAAGGAAAAATGCACATTTAAAAAGAAGTTTTTATTTGTGGGGTCTTTGGGGACTATTTTGCCTCACAGTGCCCTGCATGTACCTCTCCACTGTGAATAGATTAAAAAAAAGGTTTAGCCCAAAACCTGATCTCGAAACTATCATAACTGTGTCATTGTTTCATTTAATAAGTTTCTATCACCACCGCTGTGAACAATTCTGATTTCATAAGGTTTTCTAGAATAAAGCATTTCACATCAAACCACTCTGAATGACTTCTCTTACATCTTAACTGTTAAATTGAGCAGAAATTTTGACGTTCACTTGCCATTTCTTTGAGTATTTTTTCTGAATAACTGGAAAAGCAACAGATCAGTTTGTAGCATTGGCTCAGGCTCTGCACAATATATTGTTTGTTAATTGTTTTGTGATAGATGGCACATAGCTGTCATATGCAAATGTGGCTTGGGCTGTGAGCAGATCAGTTTTTCTGTGGGTGTTTTGATAAAACAAGATATTCATATAATCTGAAAAAGTATTATATTGGTTAAAATAAAGGAATGAAAGCCAGTTTTTAACCAAGACACATTATTTACCAAGTCGATTTACTAGCACCTTTTAAAGTACTGCAAAGTACACTGATCAGGCATAACATCATGACCACCTCCTTGTTTCTACGCTCATTGTCCATTTTATCAGCTCCACTTACTATATAGGTGCATAGCCCATCTGTTTCTCTGCATACTTTGTTAGCCCCCTTTTTCCCTGTTCTTCAGTGGTCAGGACCCCCATGGACCCTCACAGAGCAGGTACTATTTGTTCTCAGCACTGCAGTAACACTGACGTGTTGGTGGTGTGTTAGTGTGTGTTGCGCTGGTCTGAGTGGATCAGACACAGCAGTGCTGCTGGAGTTTTTAAACACCTCAGTGTCACTGCTGGACTGAGAATAGTCCACCAACCAAAAATATCCAGCCAACAGCGTCCTGTGACCACTGATGAAGGACTAGAGGATGCCCAACACAAACTGTGCAGCAGCAGATGAGCTATAGTCTCTGGCTTTACATCTACAAGGAGGACTGACAAGGTAGGAGTGTCTAATAGAGTGGACACTGAGTGGACTCCAGCAGCACTGCTGTGTCTGATCCACTCCTACCAGCACAACACACACTAACACACCACCACCATGTCAGTGTTACTGCAGTGCTGGGAATGATCCACCACCCAAATAGTACCTGCTCTGTGAGGGTCCATGGGGGTCCTGACCACTGAAGAACAGGGTAAAAGGGGGCTAACAAAGTATGCAGAGAAACAGATGGACTACAGTCTGTAACTGTAGAACTACAAAGTGCACCTATATAGTAAGTGGAGCTGATAAAATGGACAATAAGCACAGAAACAAGGAGGTGGTCATAATGTTATGCCTGATTGGTTTGTATTACAGTCACAGTATGTATCTGTATGATCACAATACAGATGCTTTTCCAAATTGTGCAGCCTTTTTTGACTCAGTCTAATTTATGTTGTAATATGTTTTTCTTCTTTCTGACCAGGTGTCACAGGCCTGTTGAAGATGGACGAGAACGGCGACTGTGAAATCGATTTTGCTCTCTGGGACATGACGGACACAGACTCAGGAGTTTATGAGGTAACGTTTTAGACTTCTGTGCTGGAATAATGACTTTAAGTAAGTGGCCTGGCTGCCTTAAGTTATAGACAATACTGAACTTGAAACAATATGTTTCCAGAATGTCAAATAGATTATATATTTGGATTTCTTTGATTAAATTGTATTTTGACCCCTTAAATGACCAAAGTTTTATATATATAAGAATAGCCCTGCCAGTTTGCAGTAAAGTCTCTGTAGTTACTGAATAATACACCTTAGTATGGAATAAGCCTGGGATTCTAAGGGGTTAAAATGTTTCTGCATTTGTCTGTTTGTTGTAGATCGTGTCTGTGTATAACAGCAGTGTGAAGCAGATGGTTCTGGAGCCGGGGATGAAGGTCCACTGGCTGAAGGGCACTCCTCCTCCTGACATCCCTCCATGTGGCTTTAAGAACGACAACCCTGCCTGTCTCGCCAGTAAGCAGCGTTTAGACCAGGCCTGAGTGACATCTGCAAATAATTAACGCAGTATTTTCATGTTAATAAATCTAGATTATGGATTACATCAACACCCATATGACTATCTGGGTGCCATCCGTGGAAACTGCGCTGGAGACAGTGGGAAATTTGTCCAGGCTTATTAATACGTCGTTACCCTCCATTGTTTTAACAATCCTTGGTCAATAACAGTAAAACAGAACAAAGCATTATGTGTTAATTAATTAAGTAAAAATTAAATTAGGCCTAATTCCATATTAGTTCTCTTTCTCAGCAAGAACAATTATTGCCTGTCAGGAGTCAGCATCGGGTTACTTGTCAGTCATTGCAGATATCAGATTACCTTGAGAACAATAAAAATGTGGTTGCAAACAATGGAAGTGTCAGCCAGACATTTATAGCTGTTAAAAATATTCTCCACCTTCACAGCCAAACTTTTGAATTTTTAGTGGGAAACTTGCATCCAACATTTCCTCCACATGTCCAGTGCAGCACCAAGGCTGCCGCGCTGTCATCCTGCTGCATGTTTACTGGTTTATTTGTTCCACATGTGGAGAACACAAGGTGCTCCCGAGGGGCTTAATCCTTAGATGTCACAGTCATCGTCAGTGGTAACAAAAGGATGCTGTGATTTGGGTTACTTCTCAGTTGGAGTTCATTAAAACAAGTTGAGAAATTCTGGTCAAAGTCCAGATTCTAATCTTTCAACACAAACCGCATTTGTGTTTGGAGCTAATTACATTTAAGCATTAGAGAAAGATGACAGTACAAACTCTAGACCTCAAAATGCTGTTTTCCAATCCGAATCACAACTTTGTCTTCTTACAGGGAAGCTGGTAAACTCTGTTCTACATTTTAGTGACGCTGACTTTGTTCAGAAGTTTCTGTTGTTGATCAGGCAGAGAGATTCCAGATGGAGCCCTCATCAGTACACATGGGATTGACAAATTAATGGAAACACCACATGAAAAAAACACTGACTCATAATTGCAAAAGCAGCTAGGCAGGTTAGTCACACAGGGTTGCAGCAACTAAGTAACTAACTAATAAGGATTCAAAGAGGCCCAGTAGTTACATCAGATGTGGAACTTATTTGGCACTGAGGCTAAAGCCAGGGGTCAGCAACATGCAGCTCCAGAGCCATGTGTGGCTCTTTTACTGCCCTGTTGAGGCTCCACAGCAGAATTAGATTAGCAGGTAAAAATAAAATAATCCTCCTTTACAGTAAAATAAAGCTCTGCTGATCGTTCAACACAGTTTAACAATAAATGATCTTAAATACTGGAGTTAATGTAGAAATGCTAATTCACCCTTTAACCCTGAAGGTTGGCGCTCAGACTGCTAATAGCCATAGGACCATAGCAACACAGACGACAGTCTCATCTAGCTAGTAGCTAATGAAAAAGTAAAGAGAGAGATTTAAGACGAGCATTGATGATTTGGAGACGAATGGGCTTATTTGCATTTATAATCACTCCAGCTGGTTTCCTGATACGTTTAATCTGCAACGAGAAACTGTCAAACACTAAAAAGTCGCGAGGCTGAAGTACATTCTTGAAGTACATACATGGTGCAGCGGCTACATTCTAGCATTTAAGGTGAAACTTGAAAATTAGACCAAGAAGCTGGTGAATGAGAAGCGACTTCAGCCCCATACAGAGTCAAAAGTTGAGAGACATTTTACAAGAAACTGTTCTACTTTCGAGGAAAGTTTCCTGTCAGAGATGTGAGAAAAGCGGCTATAGCTGAGCTAAAGCTTAAAGCAGAGCAACGTTTTTTTTTTCTGCTATTTTGTTTATATTATATTTTTATCCTATACTAGTACATTACTACATACTGAGACCTATTTAAGCCAAGATGGTAAAATAGATATAAAATATTGTGGCTCCCGAGATGGTTTGATTTTTGTTGAAACATTTGGGTTGCCGACCCCTGGCTTAAGCAATTCTTCAACATTATCGACAATGTTGAAAATAAAAATTGGCAACAGATATTTTTCACTTACATTTTCAAAGTGATGTCCAACCTAGAGTGAGTTATGACTGACCGTGAAGGGGCAGCAGTTCAATCATAATGTCGTGCCCATATGAGCAGATAGTGAAAGAAAAAGAACAATCATAGCTGACAGTTAAGAAGTGAAAGTCTGGGAGCTTTTTTAAAATGAAAGATAAAATTATTGCATACAACATATGTCTGACTGAGCCTCCATGGAAGCACAACATTACCTTCCACCACCAGAATGAAAGCATGCTGGTGTCGTTCTGAAGCAGCAGAATAATCAGTAAACCTTTTTTTCCCTCTATGCTGGTGTTCTGACAAACTGAACTACTTCCTGCAAACGTTCACACTGTAAGTGATGGAATGAGCTTAATGTTCCCTCAACAAACATCACATCACTAACATTAGTCACTGGACTACTCATCAGTTTCTGTTAATTAGAAGAGTTTAGCAGCAACTTAAAAAAAAAAAGAAACAGTTTGGCAGCCCATCCTGTCACAGATTTACATACTAACTGCTTAATTAGCTTAAAGTTCAACTCATTTTGTAAACGTAGTTTTCACGGTCCACTCGTCTTGGAAAGCTGCTCACACACAGCACGTGTAGTGAGCTCGCACATTAAAATGTGGTTAAATCACGCTGCAGCATGAAGAGCAATAACAGTAATCTACATATTTATTATTAGATCACTTATTTTTAGCTAATTGCATCACTTTTTTCCGCTAGTGGTGGTAATTTAGTTTGTCGGAACTTTGCAAAACATTTTATTGTTACAGCTCTTCACATTTACAGGCCACATTTAAACTGAAATTAGTTGATTGATTCACATGAATAAATAAATCTGAAATATGATGTTTTTGCAGCTCTGTGTAGCACAAAACTATTTAATTTATTAAGCTAAAGAGCCTCATTGCAACATAAAAGAATAAGAGCAACAACAAATAAGGGCATGCTGGTTCAGACAGTCACATATCAAAGGTCACCGATTGGGCAGACAGACACTTTACAAGAAAAGCACAAAATATCACAACACTGTCACCTCAAAATGTATCACATAATGGAATGAGTGCCTCTGTGATCCAATCACAATGAAACTGAGTAGTGTGAGCTTCACAGAGCTGTGATTTATCGGCATGTATGTCTTATGACTAAGGATTACAATGTTATTGTACACAACCAAGTGTACTATGTATAATGGTTCTATATAGAACCATTTTCTTTACCAAAGAACCCTTAAAGAACCATCATTTTAAAAAGTGTAGCTCTTAAAGTCATGCTTTAAACTCTGTCTCCCCAAGCAGATATAATAATGTTTAGACGTGGTGATTGGGGAACGCGCTTGACTTATCTGGTTTACATGAATTTATTTGGTAGTGTGTATGGAGCATATTATTATTATTATTATTATTGTTGTTGTTGTTGTTGTTGTTATTATTATTATTGTTATTATTATTATTATTATTATTATTATTATTATTTCATAATTATCCTGCTTTCATTCTTTCTCTTTGTACCCTTTTTATTCTCCTAAACTGTTCTTTCTTTTTCAAACTCTCTTCTCTTTCCATCTTCCTCTCCCTGTTTGGATTGGTGGTTCTTTAAGGGTTCTTTAGTAAAGAAAATGGTTCTATATAGAGCCATGAACTCTCAAAGAACTCTTTGCATGATTAAAGGTTTCTTTGCATCTTTAAATGGTTCTTCAGACTGATGGAGAATGTGCTATAGGTGGTTCTATGTAGAACCCTTATATATATAAGGGTTCTATATAACATCAAAAAGGGTTCTTCTGTTGTAACAGTGTAAAGCCTGTAACAATAGAACAACCCTTTTTAGTGTTATATAGAACCCCTTTCAGATTTCAGTTCTATATAGAACCATATTAAACACATTCTCCATCAGGCTGAAGAACCCTTTCATGATGCAAAGAACCCATTAATCATGCAAAAGTTTCTTTGAGTGTACATGGTTCCATATAGAACCATTTTCTTTAGTAAAGAACCCTTGAAGAATCTTTTGTAAGTGTGTAGCTGGTAATAGTTATTTAGTACTATGGAGTTCTAGGTATTATCCAGTTAATACCTAGAACTTTTTTATCATTTCAATGTAATTAAGTTAAACTGGCAGTTTGATGGTTGATTGTGATTATAAAAGACAGTCAGATAGATAGATAGATAGATAGATGGACAGACGGACGGACTGACGGACGGACAGATAGATTGATAGATAGATAGATAGATAGATAGATAGATAGATAGATAGATAGATAGACGGACAGATAGTTAGATCGATAGATAGATAGAGAGATAGATAGATAGATAGATAGATAGATAGATAGACGGACACATAGATAGATAGATAGATAGATAGATAGACGGACACATAGATAGATAGATAGATAGATAGATAGATAGATAGATAGATAGACGGACACATAGATAGATAGATAGAACTTTATTGAAATAAAATAGACATAAATTAGGCAGAAATCATTTTAAAAAGTTGTGTGATGAGTGTCGGATTCTGTTTCTCAGTGTTACGCTGCATATTTCTGTCCTCTGTTTCAGAAACGGTCACTATGCACCAGATGATCTCCATAGTTGTGTGCTTCATCTTCATCATCATCGTTACGGTCACAGTCTTTATCTACAGGTCAGTTAAGCCCTGTGCCTCTCAGTGGGCGTTAATACACGCACGTTCTTTTACAGAGTTTGCAGATTCTGATACAGTCTCTCCACTGTGGTCCCTCATTTCCCCTCATTGTCACCCCCTCGTCTCTCTCTCTCTCTCCACACGTGTTGCTTTTTTTAACTCCTGCTTGTCCTTTTTCCAACTTGTCTCACAAACCTTCCCTTCCTCTCACACACGCCGTTGTTTTATCCTGCTTTCATTCTTTCTCTTTGTACCCTTTTTATTCTCCTAAACTGTTCCTTCTTTTTCAAACTCTCTTCTCTTTCCATCTTCCTCTCCCTGTTACTGATGGCTTCTCAGAGAGATCAATTACAGATATATTAGTAGGAAAAGAGACGGCCTGAAATAGATGCATTTGAATAGAACTTGTTTCCACCAGCTTTAATGTTTTACTATTATTATCAAATATCATTGACGTGTAATTCCTGAACCCCTGATTCACACTTTCTCTGACTGTCCTAAAGAAATGTGATTGATGTTTTTGTTTATTTGTTATATCTGTCTATTATACCTGTCTATATCTATATTTTTATGTATCACTACTGTATATGTTTTATTAGAACACAGTTATAAAAAGGATGTTAGCTTGCTGTTTGATATTCTTGGGCCACTTTACTGGACATGGATTAAGCCTAGTCTTGAGCTGATGTACACTGGCATTCAAAGATGTGGAGTCATGGTTTTCTACGATATGAAATTGGATTTCAGATTGAAAAGTGCTACAGTACAATTCATTTTAAATGTCACTTCTGTTAAAGTGAACCTGAAGGAGAGCCAGCTGCAAGTGATTAATAATAATAGACCCCTTTCACATTTTCTCTGTTTTTCTGCTGTAAGCACTCGTTTGTTACAGGGTTACGCTGTTTCCGCTAATAAGCTCCCCGGACAAAAAAATTAGTCACTTTGCGTGTTTAAGGTGGTGACTAATTTCTTGTGAATAAAAATCGCTTTGCTTCCAGGCAAGAATTGCTTCTAGAAGTCAACGCAGGTCCTTCACAACCAATTTCTGAAAGAAATCTCCAAAGAGATTTTTATTCACAAGCCGTGAAACACGCCAGTGGTTCCTGTCTGTCACTTTTATTATTCGGGCCACAATTCTAATGTGAATTTCCAGGATTTTTGCCACCGCTGGTCGACCCGTATGACTATGTGCTTCGATACACCTGCAAATCCAGCTACGTCCTTCACACTGTGGCCTTTGGCAGCCCAAATGCAATCACTCCTTTTTGCCAATCGTTAACGTCTGCTTTGCAACCCATTTTCCACACATCGAACGAGACATTCACTGCACTGTACCACCTCTTCTCAATCTATGAATCCCGTCGCACACGCGGCAGGTATTTATAGCCTGATCATCCTCGTGCAACGCCACCTGCAGGAGTCTGAAGTTACTACCACCTTAAACATGCAAAGTGGCTAATTCTTTGTCCAGGGAGCTTATAACAATAATAACAGTGATGGCCAAGTGGAGCTCGTACAGCTCACCTAAGCATAAACAACCTCACCTCACTTTCTTCGGCTTCTCAGCTGATGTGGGTTTATGCATTTAGGAGAAACGACACAATAATCTTGGTCATACTGAGGAGAAGTAGCTGTTGACATATGACTTACATTGTGCGTAGTACAGTCTTAACTTGCAGCAATGAACAGTGCTTATTAACAGTTATTCCTGAGCCCATGCAGTGATATCTATTACAGACGCATGCTGGTTTTTAATGCAGTACCATCCGAGGGATCAAAGGTCACACGGTTCATATCACTGCTTTATGCTTTTATTTGCATTTCACATAGTGTCCCAACTTCGCTGGACTATATATATTATATAAATTATACTTTATATAATTTGGCCCAGGTTGCCCAAGCGTTTACAACTGGACGCATGATAACATAAGATAGAAATGCGTCCTTTGTATGATTATAAGGGACTTGAACAACACTACCCATAATTCATTGTTAGTCAGCTGCAGTCTGCGTTCTAAAGGAGTTGTGGTGAGAACAATAACTTATACATTCTAGGGTGTTTTCACATATAGTTTGTTTTAAATGAACCAAACTGAGTTCTGTTAAAGGGAACCTGAAAGGGAACCAACTGCAAGTGACCTCAGTTCTTTATGTGTTCACAGTGTAAGTGAACTATGAAGAGGGCTCAGTTTTCTTTCTGGTCCTTTGAGATCTCAGACCACTTCTTGTTCAGACCACAACTCCATTAGAACTAAGACTGCTTTCACACCACTCACACTGTGTGCAGTGCCCGCAAAGTGGGCAGCTTTCTCTGATAAATCTGACCTTTCAGACGGCGAGAGGAGCCACCAGACCTGCCAGCTGCTCTGCTATTGGCCACGCTGAAATGATTGGCCGAGGTGGTCTCAGTTCGGTTTGTTTTTGGGGTCGTTTAGAGGGGTCTGAGTTTGTTTGTCGTGTTCACATTTGCACAGAAAACCATGATTCAGACACTGAAACGGCCCAGTGTGAAAACGTCCCTAAAGAGGACCAGAAAGAGAACTTTATAAGTTTGCGAACATCGTGAACACAAAAAGCACGGAGGTGCAGCTGGTTCCTTTTCAGGTTCACTTCAACAGAGCTGAGTTTGGTTTCTTTAAAAAGAACTACATGTAAAGAAAACCTGGACTTAGGCTTAGTCTATGTCTGAGAAACTGGCTCCTTAAGTATTTGTGCTTTGTTTTTGCTCATGAATGAACCACTGCTTGTGTTTAGAAATGCAACCCGAAGTGCTTTTTTTTCTTTTCTGTATATTCTGCAAACTTTCTATGAATAAACTAGTCAGTAAATGTCTTTCAGTGTCAATAAAGTCAATACAGCAGTGAATGTCAACACGTTTCTGAGCTGTTGCTGCATTATTTCTAACGCTGCCGTGATCCTCCCTCCTGTGTGCTGCACACACACTGTTTGTTTTTCCTCCGTTCTTTTCCACCTCTTCCTTTCCTCTTTGCTCCTTTCTCTTCCTCTCTCTCTCGTTGTGCTTTGCCATTTTTCTTTTGCTTTCACTCGCTCCGTCTCTCTCACCCCCCGCGTTCTGTCCGTCAGAAAGGTGAAGCTGGAGAACGAGTTGGCCGCTCAGCTTTGGAGGGTTTACTGGGATGACATTCAGATAAGCAACTTGGACAAGGCGCTGCGCCGAGCCTGCAGCAGGCTGACCCTGTCACTGGTGAGAAAAGACATCAGTCATATATCTGTAGTACTCATCACTCCTGTGCAGTGTGTGATTTTCTACTCTATTTTCTGCCCACAGAGGGGCTCCAATTATGGCTCGCTGCTGACCATGGAGGGAAACGTTCAGATTTATGCCAAAACCTGCTACTACAAGGTATGAGAACATTTCAGAGTCATTTACTGTTTAAAGCTACACTATGTAAGTTTGGGGGATTTGGAGACCTCTCTGGTGGAACTGTGTAATTGCACAGTTGTAACTTAGGTTGCCCCCTTCCCCAAGCAGATAAATCAGATGATTGCAAGAGAATTCAAGGAGAACTTAGTCATAACTTGGTGAATGACATGCCATCTCAGGATGTGAGCTAATTATCTACTATTGTCATCATATCTTCATCAGTACAGGGTGATTCAAAAAGATTCATCCATTTTAAAGCACCAGATTTTTATGACCTTGAAGTGCCTAGGAACCAATCACATACCAATTGAAAGAGGGGATCATGGAGTTTCTGACCGGAAGATGGCTCCCTTCAGTCTGTGTGGAGATGTGATCCCTGAGCAAAAAGCGTTCTGCGTTCTCCACTTCAATAAGAGTGAATCCATCATAACTGTGCAGCGTAATTTTCAAGGGCAGTGAAGCTCCAACAGCTCAGAGCGTTCGTTGTTGGTTACACAACACTGGATGATCTCCAAAATCGCACTGAAAGAGCCGTCAGTACAGCGACACCCGACATGCTCAATCGAGTATGGGATGAATTTGACTATGGTGTTGATGTTGTCCGTACAGCTGGAGGAGGTTCATACTGAGACCATGTAAAATTACCATTTACCATTTACAGTTTACTGCATTGTTCTGTAATGATTTACAGGTGAAATAAATCATTTTGAAACTGGATGAATCTTTTTGAATCATGCTGTATAATGTTGGTTTTGCATTTGAGGTCTAAACATCAAGCCGGACCTTCTTTTTCAGCCTGTGCGTGTGTTAATATGTAAAGAAGCAGGCGTGGTCCAAAAAACTCTTGCCAAATCCGACCCAACACCTCTGACTTTTAAATTATTATTTCAGGCTTTACAGGGTCTCATATTTTAGCATGTTTTTTTCCTCCTGACTTCAGTTTTTTTGATGTATGTAGTTACTCATTTCCACCAGAGGGGTCTCCAAATCCACAAATCTTACATAGTGCAGCTTTAAAGATGGCAAGATCTGTAAATATGAGTATGCAAATTGTAGACGCCTGCTTGGCAGTCTAAACATCTCGAACGTTAAGTTATTTTAGTGCAGACATGTTCTGTGGCTGTAAGTTTCGTGTCGCCACACTGAAAAAAAACACATTGTTGAGTGCAGGGGGTCTTTCAGTGATTGTTATCTAGTTTATTCTACAACTTTAGCATCAAGGCTCTTAAGAACATTGTATCTAAAGGGACGTGTTGTCATGGCAGGGTTTTAAGGCCATAATTTGTTTTCGGTTCAAATTTTAACTGAAGATTTCATAATTTTGATCAACATGTATACTTACATTTTTTTAAGGATTTTATTTTTTAATATTTTTAAAATTAAGAGTTTTTTTATTTGATGCTGCTGGCTATTCACTATATATACTGAATATATTATTAATTAATGTATTATATATACATTATAATGTTCCTTATGTCCTCCGTCTTGAATTAAGAAGCAATTTCTTCTTAACCAATGCCGATTTCTCTGGCAAGCTAAGAGAGCAGGCAGAGAAACTAATGTTCAAGTGTTAATGCGCTTCTTCTCCAGGGAAACATTACAGCCATTAAGTATGTCAACAAGAAACGCATCGAGCTCACCAGGAAAGTGCTGTTTGAACTCAAACATGTGAGTATGTGTTCAAAGCCTCCGTCTGTCGTGCACTTTTAGAATAATTACATTTATATGACATTCAGGGGGAGGTTAATACACCAGGACAGGCTGATGGGGACTGATGACTAATTCTCGTCTCTTCTTTTTCCTTTTCTCTTCTCTTCTCTTCTCTTCTCCTCCTCTCTTTCCTTTTCTCTTGTGTTCTCTTCTCTTTTCTTCCCTTCTCTTCTCTTCCCTTCTCTCCTTTTCTCTCCTTTTCTTTTGTGTTCTCTTTTCTTCTCTTTTTTTTTCTTGTTTTCTTCTCTTCTCTTCTCCTCTCTTCTCTTCTCTTCTCTTCTTTTCTCTTCTCTTCTCTTCTCTTCTCCTCTCTTCTCTTCTCTTCTTTTCTCTTCTCTTCTCTTCTCTTCTCCTCCTCTGTTTCCTTTTCTCTTGTGTTCTCTTCTCTTTTCTTCCCTTCTCTTCTCTTCCCTTCTCTTCTTCTCTCTCCTTTTCTTTTATGTTCTCTTTTCTTCTCTTCTCGCCTGTTCTTTACTCTTGTGTTCTCTTCTCTCTTTTCTCTTGTGTTCTCTTCTCTTCTCTTTTTTTCTCTTGTGTTTTCTTCTCTTCTCTTCTCTTCTCTTCTCTTCTTTTCTCTTCTCTTCTCTTCTCTTCTCCTCTCTTCTCTTCTCTTCTCTTCTTTTCTCTTCTCTTCTCTTCTCTTCTCTTCTCCTCCTCTCTTTCCTTTTCTCTTGTGTTCTCTTCTCTTTTCTTCCCTTCTCTTCTCTTCCCTTCTCTTCTTCTCTCTCCTTTTCTTTTGTGTTCTCTTTTCTTCTCTTCTCGCCTGTTCTTTACTCTTGTGTTCTCTTCTCTCTTTTCTCGTGTTCTCTTTTCTTCTTTTTTTCTCTTGTGTTTTCTTCTCTTCTCTTCTCTTCTCCTCTCTTCTCTTCTCTTCTCTTCTTCTCTCATCTCTTCTCTTCTTTTCTCTTCTCTTCTCTTCACTTCTCTTCTCTTGCAGATGCGTGATGTACAGAATGAATACCTGAACAGGTTTATTGGAGCCTGTATTGATGCTCCTAATACCTGTATTCTGACTGAGTACTGTCCCCGGGGCAGCCTGCAGGTACTCACAGTGCTTTCACAAACAGTCATACACCCTTCACACACAGAGCATTCTCACAGAAACACACACAACCTCAAATATTGTTGCTGTCCAAGAAAACATCATTGAAGTGAATTTCCCTTGCATTATGACTTTATGATCATCAAATAGTGGCCCTCAGGCCAGATCCCAAAGTGCCCTAACTTTTGCACGTTCTATGTTTTATTTTTTACTGCGCCCCCCGCTATGTTACAACAGTAATTGTGCATTAACTGTGCAGAAGTATGTTCTCTGTAGAGGACGCATTATCTTATTTTTACTTATACATTAAACAGACCATATAATTTGATGGGGTGCCCAAACATTTGCATGCAACTGTGTAGTAACAAACACTCACAGCTCTGTTATTTTGTTTAACAGCATTTCAGAATTAAATGCCTCCGTATCCAAGAGCCCAAGAGAGCGTAACTGTCCTCTCTCTCTCTGGGCGGGTAGGATGGTCCTCCCTCTACCCTCATCACTCAGCATGTTGCTAGCTAATGCAGGCATCTATTAGTTGACATAACCGAATTGACAGTTAGCATTCTCCTCCAAGTGTGTTGAGCTGTCCAGTGATGTTATGTTAGCGGTTAGCACATGCTAGCACTCACCCTCCCAGTACAATGCCATTTTGGGTGACCTTTATTTTGAGGGGTCCTTTTTAGATAAAACAAACACTCAACAGACTCTCAGTAACATGTCAGAAACATGCGAGGGTTAGGATTAGGGCTAGGGTGAGGGTTAGGTTTTGGGTTAAGGTTAAGGTTAGGATTAGGGTTAGGATTAGGGCCAGGGTGAGGGTTAGGGTTAGGTTTTGGGTAAGGTAGGGTAAAATAAGGTTTTGTGTACTGGAAGTAACATATCAACAATACATCTACTTAATGTAAGTAATGTATCAACAGAACATCTACAAGATATTTACTTACAATACAGTGTATTGAGATGCTTCACTACAGCTACTTCACTGATATGTTGTTGATGTGTTACTGATAATCTGATAAGAGTTTATTAATCATCTACAAAGGACCACTCTAAATAAAGTGTTACCCCATTTTATGATAGGAGGGAGACCTACTTAGCAGGTGGAACTGGCAATGACTAAATATTTTTTATCATAGAAAAAGAACACTACCTAGACCCAAGATGAAGGACAGGTACTATTTGGTTCCACCTTGTTAGGCCTTTTTCCTAACATTTAGCATTGCTTTTATAGAACACAAAATTTGGTGCTAAATGATTCAAAGGATGTCTGTCTCCTGTTTTTCTCCACATTGTCTGTCCTTTCATGCACACATTTGGACACACATTTAATCAAGTATGAATGTCATTCAGCCTGTGTGAGTGTGATACAGAATTTAATGCATATCAACCATATGTGACTTTCAGCTCCTTATGACCTTGTTTTTGAGTGAATTCCTGCAGCGTGAGCTCAGTTATAATAGTAAATGGTTGAAATTGTGTGGTTGTGTGGTTGTGTGTGTGTGTGTGTGTGTGTGTGTGTGTGTGTGTGTGTGTGTAACCCACAGGACCTGATGGAGATTGAGAGCATCACATTGGACTGGATGTTTCGCTATTCTCTGATTAATGACATTGTTAAGGTCAGTGTACTGTACAGGTCTTTTATGTTCATCTAGACTCTAAAAGCATTGCTTTAAGGGATGTAAGGAACTATGCTATAGTGTGTAGAGAATAATTGACCTGTTCAAGGGCATGAAAACTATGCTGTGCATCATAATTTGTGTCTGTAGATCTGCGTATACCTGTAGGTCAATTGAATGAAATTATGAACCTTTAGAAACTACAGCTATTCTTGTCATTTTGCTATAAGTTTATGTTGCATGTTTATTGTAAGGCTGCCATGCGAGTAAAATAACAAATTGCAATTAACTGCAATATATGGTGTACTGAAACACGACTTAGTGACTGAAATACGACCCCACAGACAGATTTATAAAGCGGTGCATTACGGCTACATCACTGGACAAAATAAGCTTAATCAGTGTTTTTTACTTCAAATCAATTAAATTCAATTCAATAATATTATTTTCATCACATAAACGCAGCATCTGCGTCACTGATGTCATTGGGTGACCTTGACTCAAATTCCATGTCTGTTAGCTCGGACCTTGTTGGTCAGTAGCTGGTGATTGAGGGACATAGATAATGTTGCCATATAGATTAAATTCAGAATAGGGCTGTATGATTAATACTTATTGTTATCATGACGAGTTTCCACAATAGGCTGTGAGAACAGATCAATTCACTTGCATAGCACCAGAGTGACATAATGATGTAGCGCTGGAGCAAGCGAAGAGCAAGTGACTTAACCACTCTGCTAAAGAGCCAATTACTAAGCTCACAAGCACAGCTGAAAAACTACTCTACGCTTAACTACAAGCCTGTAAAAATGCTAAAATTGTGATTATTCTCACTCTCAGTGTGAAGCAGTAATGTCTATTGCCACAACAAATGTGAATCACCACACGATTTTGAATATAGAATATAATATTTATAATAAATGCATATTTAATGTTTATATTCATTTGTTGTTGTAGGCATATATAGAAAAAGCTGTTCATGGAATGCTGACTGGTTTGCTTTAAAGTGCAAAAAATGTGCTTGTAATTATGATATAAGTGGCTATTAGGATTTGTTTTGGGGGGCAGTTAATGGTGCATTTGTAATTTTGCATTGTTGATATTTGCTTAAAGGAAAGGTTCATTAGGTTTCTTAACACAGCTTATCCTAAAGCATCCTTATCGTACAACCCTAATTCATAAAGTAACAAATAATTTAACAAGAAAGAACAAACTAAGTGTATATAGCCTGTATTGTCTCATGAATCAACAATAAATGTACTCTTAGATTCTACTATACTTTAATAAATATCATATAAAAGCCTGACATATACTATCTTGAACCATAATATTCACCCTATGTATCGGAACATTAATATGCCATAGGCTATACATCCACTTCTATGAATGGTAAGAAAATAACATTGATTCATCTTTCCAGTACGTAGAGTGGGGAGGTTTGCAAGACCACACATAAGAGCAGGGCTGGATCTGAGTGAGAATAGCCTGTGAGATGAATATCTCAGATATTTGTAGCTAATGGGAGCTTTCAGATTTGTGATTTTGAATGAGTAATGCCAGATCTTCATTTCACAGGGTATGGCATTCCTCCACAACAGTGTGATCATCTCCCATGGCAACCTGAAGTCCTCCAACTGTCTGGTAGACAGTCGCTTTGTGGTGAAGATCACAGACTACGGCCTGACCAGCTTCCGCAAGGAGAGCAACTTGGAGGACACACACGCTTTCTACGCACGTGAGCGACATAAACCTGCAACACACACACACTGAAAAAGGAAGAATCACTTCCAGCAGCACTGCAGCAGGCATGTGGGCGAGTGTGTGACCAAACGTCCCCACAGTTATAGGAGAGAATGCAGATTGTAATGTTTTATGGACATTTTGCTTTTAGTTAAGAAATAAACAGACTTACAATTGGATCTGAATTGGATTGAAGGCTAAAGCGTTAGTTTGGCAATAAATGACCAATTTTCTTTTAATGTTTGGGCAAAAGGACAAATTTGGCCATCTAGATGTCTGCAGCTACTGTTTTAGCTATGTGAAACACTTTTGTCCATGTTTATGTATAACAGTATGTCATACAGTGTCAGAAACCACATAAGAAAGTCTATTTGAGATTACTTAACAGCGCTACATGGTTTGAGACAAGCGTGGTGATTCAGGCATGCTGTTAGCACAGTGCTAATTGGTGGGGTGAGAGCTTCCATTACTTAAAAGGTGGCAAATAAAGGGGAATAATTGAATAAATGAGGTGTACTATATGATACAATTAATCCCTTAAATGGCTAGGACCCAAAGATGGGCCCAGAGTTTTATTATACACTTGTATAACCTAATCTAGTTACTGAATAATAAGGTTTAGTATGTGACTCACCTGGGATTTCACTGGGTTATGCATTTAACATCCTAAAAATGCTCTGTGGCATGTATAAAAATGCTGAGAAGGCCCAGCTGACCTCTATTTTGGATCAAGAGGGCAAGAAGAAAGATTGAGTTTGAAAGAGGGTTCATCTTTGAGGCAGGGATGGCAGGAGCTTCAGTCACAAATACTGCTCAACCAGCTAGTGTTTCAGTAGGAACAGTGACTAAAGTAACATTTAGATCTGTGTGAAAGACGTCAGTAAATAGTGTTGGACACTGTGGTTTAAAGCACACATTCAATGAGCGAGATACTCGTGCATTAATATGATATGTAGGCAAGAACAGAGGAGCAGCTGTTCCTCAGGTGACTGACAGTGTCAGTGCAGGACGTCACTAGATCGTCAGCAAGAACAGTCCATCCACAACTACATTCAGAGTGATATTATAGGAAGGCTACAGTGTATAAACCCCTCATTACAAAGACGATGCACATTTGAGAGTTCAGTAAGCTCTGGTCTACAGAGATGTGAGAAAAAAGTGATCTGATCAGATTGTCCACCTTGTTCTCCACAATGGGAGAGTGTCTGTGCAGCATATACCAAGAGAATGGAACAGGCCTGAATGCTTGACCCCTACAGTGAGGGGGTTTTGTTGGCTCTGCTATGCTGTGGAGAGGGTGTTTTGTTGCCATGATTTGGGTCTACTTGTCCCCTTAGAGGGAAGGGTCACTGAAAATCAGTGCAAAGTTATTTTGACTTACCGCCTTTACACAGTGATGGTGAGATCCTATCCTGATGGGATACAACCTCTATCTACAAAACGCCAACTGAAGGGATAAGTTTTGGAAGAATGGGGTTCCAGCCTTCCAGTAGACTTCCAGAGACTTGCATGTCAAAACATGTTGAAGCTGTTCCAGCAGCTCGTATTGGACCAACTTTTTACTAAGACACTTTATTCAGGTTTTCTTTTCATTTGTTGCCAAAACTAAAGCAGCCAAATATGTTCTGGCTGATTGACTACTGGGGTGAAATGATGTAAATGAGATTTTTTTGCCCAGCTGTTGCTTTAAAGTTAGAGTTGAACGCTGCAGTGTTTAGCTACAGTAATGGATTTGCCAGCGGAAACTCAGCATAATAATAGTCATATGTGTGTCTGTGTAGGAAAGCTGTGGACAGCTCCAGAGCTGCTGCGTGATGAGAACAGGCCGCCCTGTGGTACGCAGAAGGGAGATGTGTACAGCTTCGGCATCATCCTACAGGAACTGGCTCTGCTCAAAGGAGTCTTCTACCTGGATGGCCCACCTCTCAGCCCTAAAGGTTAGACACACCTTCAGTCCTCTAATCACTATTTCCTACATTGAAAAATGAGTAGCACTATATGGAACACAATTATAAGGAACAGAAATGGATCCTAATCACTGTTCCCTACATTGAAAAGTCAGCAGCACTATATAGAACACTATTGTAGGGAGCAGAAATGGCCCTCAGTCAATATTCCCTACATTAGAAAAACAAGAGCACTGTATAGAACACTATTATAAGGAACAGAAATGGTCTCTAATCACTATTCCCTACATTGAAACACTAGAACACTAGAATTATTGGAAGTAGAAATTAGTTCTATATGATTAATCATAAAGAGGGGACTAATCACTATTCACTACATTAGGAAATCAAGAGCACTATATAGAATGCTAATTTAGGGAACCGAAAGGCTAGGTTCACATTACCAGGCTGAAGTGGCCTCTTCGATCTGAACGTTCTCATTAAGGTCGTATGGCCACAAAACGGATAAGTGTCCGATACAGAACCACATATGAAAGTAGCCCGGGTCGGATTTGAAAAGATCAGATTAGTATGTCCATTCAGCTCTGAAAACAACAGATCTGTGACGCATTAAGGGAAAAATCTGATTTATGCCACTTCAGTCTGGTAATATGAACATAGCCAAAATGGTCCCCTTGTACTATTCTGCACACAGTAGGAACACTAGAACTCTATTATAGGGAACACAAATGGTTCCTAATCACTGTTCTCTATATTAGAAAATCAGTAGCACTATGTAGACCTATATAGTGCTCCGTATTGACAGCACTATCCTCCTGGTTAACAGGACTTTCATGTTCACATTTGCCATGAAAGTCCTGTTAACCAGGATGTGACGTCCTCAGCCTGAATGGCCAGCAGCCCTTTAATTTCTAAATCATGTACAAAATACACTCCCATGCAAAAACATGCGCCAAGCCCAAAATGGCACAACATTAGGTATCAATTATTCTCTATAGCGTTTAAATCTGGACTCTGTCCAGGCCAAAACTAGTAAACGTCATTAGTAATTTGGGCAGTGCACAACACTTTTCTCACACAATAACTGAAAACCTTCCTGTAGAAACATCATCACAGACCGCTGCATCACATTTTGCTCTAGCAGCCACACAAGCATGAAGTACACTCTAAAGAAAGATGGTTCTTAGGGTTGTTTAGTAAAGAAAATGGTTCTACATACAGGGAGATTCACTCGAAAGAGGCCCGAATATTCTGTTGTAACTCCCTTTAGGATGAAGCGATCTGAACCAAAACATACGCTACGTACCTTGATGTATGTGTAATCGACTGCGTTATATGCGGTGCTGGAAGTGATCTCCGTTTTCTGCCAGACACATGAAGGGGTACGGGGGTATGCACCCGGAAGTTGCAAACAGAGGTTAAATGGCTGTCCAGTGCCTACCTCATCACTCCGACGCAGGGGCATCCTGGCTTGTTCGAAGCTCCGTATACTGAGGAGCACATTGCACATTGTTTCGTTCAGATTGCTTTGTCCTAGCGAGAGTTATTACAGAATATTCGGGGCCTCTTTCGAGTGAATCTCCCTGTAGAAACATGAACACTCAAAGAACCTTTTGCAAGATTACAGGGTTCCTTGCCTCATGAAAGAGTCCTTCAGATTGATGGATAAATGCATAAATGTGCTACTAATGGTTCTATATAATAATATGTTATATAAATTATAAAAATTATATATTGAACTGGACAGCTGGGATAGGTTCCAGCACCCCACCGCGACCCAGAAGGATAAGCGGTTTAGATGATGTATGTATGTATGTATATTGAAATGGGTTCTATGTAGCACTGAAAAGGGTTCTTCTATTGTTACAAGCTTGACATCATAACAATAGAAGAACCCTTTTCTACAGCACATTCTCCATCAATCTGATGAATCCTTTCATGATGCAAAGAACCCATTAATCCTACAAAGTGTTTTTTGAGTGTTCATGGTTCTGTATAGAACCGTTTTCTTTACTGAAGAACCCTTGAAGAACCATCTTTTTTTAAGAGAGTAGCTGTTTTTGCTGGTTCTTTTGAGCGGTATTTCACTAGAACCATACAAAATAAACGCCTGTGATGTTTTACAATCCTGAACTCGCTGTAAAAACAACAGGAGCCGCTGCATTATCGACATTCCTGGTAATGTGTCGGCTTCTGTTCACACATGAATCCTCCTGGTAATTTCAGGGAAATTGTTCTAGGTCTTGTGCATTTGAATTACCACATCAGTCTTACTGGGATTTACTTGCGTTTGCACTGAACCCTCCCGTTTAATTACCCGTGTAAAGGTGCATGTGTGAAACAGACTCATTACAGGAACACAAATAGCTCCCAATCACTAATCAATGTGCTGGAAAATCATAGTGCACTATAGATCATAGTTTATAATGCGTAGTCACTGATGCCCAGCAGTGTGGCTGTCAGGATGTAGAAGGTGTTCTGTTTTAAGCGTGAGTGCCCAGGATGTGACAGGAGGAAGAATGCACTCATTACACTGGAGAGAGGGTCTGCATTCTAATTGGACGTTTGAATGTGGAACTGTTTAGCATTAATAAGACTGTTTATCACACTGTGTCTACGAGGCTAATTACAGCAGCTGCTCCAGTCACAGCCCTGTCTTCAGCACCTTCACCTCATCTCACCTCTGTATCCCCCCTTTCCTCCTCCGCCTCTCTCCTCAGCTCCTCACCTCTGTATCCCCCCTTTCCTCCTCCGCCTCTCTCCTCAGCTCCTCACCTCTGTATCCCCCCATTCCCCTCCGCCTCTCTCCTCAGCTCCTCACCTCTGTATCCCCCCGTTCCCCTCCGCCTCTCTCCTCAGCTCCTCACCTCTGTATCCCCCCATTCCCCTCCGCCTCTCTCCTCAGCTCCTCACCTCTGTATCCCCCCCATTCCCCTCCGCCTCTCTCCTCAGCTCCTCACCTCTGTATCCCCCCGTTCCCCTCCGCCTTTCTCCTCAGCTCCTCACCTCTGTATCCCCATCCGTTCCCCTCCGCCTCTCTCCTCAGCTCCTCACCTCTGTATCCCCATCCGTTCCCCTCCACCTCTCTCCTCAGCTCCTCACCTCTGTATCCCCCCATTCCCCTCCGCCTCTCTCCTCAGCTCCTCACCTCTGTATCCCCCCTTTCCCCTCCACCTCTTTGCTCAGCTCCTCACCTCTATATCCCCCCGTTCCCCTCCGCCTTTCTCCTCAGCTCCTCACCTCTGTATCCCCCCTTTCCCCTCCACCTCTCTCCTCAGCTCCTCACCTCTGTATCCCCATCCGTTCCCCTCCGCCTTTCTCCTCAGCTCCTCACCTCTGTATCCCCATCCGTTCCCCTCCACCTCTCTCCTCAGCTCCTCACCTCTGTATCCCCCCATTCCACCTCTGCCTCTCTCCTCAGCTCCTCACCTCTGTATCCCCCCGTTCCCCTCCACCTCTCTCCTCAGCTCCTCACCTCTGTATCCCCCCATTCCCCTTCGCCTCTCTCCTCAGCTTCCCACCTCTGTATCCCCCCTTTCCCCTCCACCTCTCTCCTCAGCTCCTCACCTCTGTATCCCCATCCGTTCCCCTCCGCCTCTCTCCTCAGCTCCTCACCTCTGTATCCCCATCCGTTCCCCTCCACCTCTCTCCTCAGCTCCTCACCTCTGTATCCCCCCATTCCCCTCCGCCTCGCTCCTCAGCTCCTCACCTCTGTATCCCCCCATTCCCCTTCGCCTCTCTCCTCAGCTTCCCACCTCTGTATCCCCCCGTTCCCCTCCGCCTCTCTCCTCAGCTCCTCACCTCTGTATCCCCTCATTCCCCTCTGCTTTCCTCCTCAGCTCCTCACCTCTGTATCCCCCCGTTCCCCTCTGCCTCTCTCCTCAGCTCCTCACCTCTGTATCCCCATCCGTTCCCCTCCGCCTCTCTCCTCAGCTCCTCACCTCTGTATCCCCCCGTTCCCCTCCACCTCTCTCCTCAGCTCCTCACCTCTGTATCCCCCAATTCCCCTTCGCCTCTCTCCTCAGCTTCCCACCTCTGTATCCCCCCGTTCCCCTCCACCTCTCTCCTCAGCTCCTCACCTCTGTATCCCCATCCGTTCCCCTTCGCCTCTCTCCTCAGCTCCTCACCTCTGTGTTTGTGTCTGATGTTCGGTAATGAGCTTCCGCTTTTATCCTCCTTATTTACATTCCTCCTCTGTCAGCAGCTCTCGCTCCGCTACACCACTTACACACTGACAATCTGCCATCCATTCACATACCACTGATATATATATATATATATATATATAGAGAGAGAGAGAGAGAGAGAGAGAGAGAGAGAGAGTGACAGAGACAGTGAGAGAGAAAGAGGGAGAGAAAGAGAGAGACAGGGGGAGAGAGAGAAAGAAAGAGAGTGAGGAAGAGAGAGACAAAGAGAGAGCGAGAAAGAGGGAGGAAGAGCGATGGAGATGTTTGATATTTTGAAGCTCTCCACTATGAATTACAAAATTTGAACTCTGCTTATTTTAAGAATGCAAAGTTTTGGACTTGATTTTAAAGCGAGACATCAGTATAAAATAAAAAAAGAGGGAGAAAGAAAGGAAGAGAGAGAGGCAGGAAGAAAGGGAGGAAGAGAGAAGGGGAGAGAGAGAAAGAGGGAGGAAGAAAGACAGAAAGAGACAGCAACATCGAGAGAGAGAGAGAGAGAGAGAGAGAGAGAAGACAGAGGGCAGAAAAAAGTGAAAGAGAGCAGTCCAGAGAGAGAAACAGGGCAGAGACAGAGGAACAGAGGAAGAGTGAAAGAAGGAGAGAAACAAAAGAGAGAAGTGGCAGAGAGAGAGACAGAAACAAGCAGAGAGAAAGAAACAGAGAAAGGAGAGAGAGGGGGAGAGAGAGAAAGAAAGGAAGAGAGAGAGAGACAGAAAGAGAGGGGAGAGAGAAAGACAGGGAGAAAGAGAGGGGTGAGATAACGAGAGAGAGGAAGAGAGAGACAGAAAGAGAAAGCAACATAGAGGAAGAGAGAGAGAGAGAAGACAGAGGGCAGAAAAAAAGAGTGAGAGAGGGAGCGGTTAAGAGAGAGAGCAACAGGGCAGAGAAAGAGAGACAAAAAAAGAGAAAGTGAGAGGCGGCAGATCAAGCATACACAAGAGACACATTTCTGGCACAGCGCCAGGTGATGAGTAGAGCGGAGGGAGTTGAAGGTGGTAATGAAAGAATGCCATAGGAACTGTAATGAAAAGCGAGGAGGGAGGGAGACACAGAGTGACACGTACAGAGAGAGAGAGGGAGAGAGAGAGGAGACAACGTTCAGACACAAATGGAGGAGCACTGACAGAAGACGAGGTGGAGCAGAGATCAGAGAACCTGAACAGATGAGGCAGAAAGGAAAGAAGTAGCAGCGTGTGGTTCAGTGCAGGGACGTGTTCGAGTGATCAGATATTCAGTTAATCGTTCCAGGTGCCGGTATCTAAACGCTGATACCACTGTGATTTGTTACACAGCATGAGTGGAAGACAGAAAGAAAACATGACATCAAGTTACGTCAGTTTACCGTGTTTGGGTTTTATGAGGTGGTACATGTGGCTAGTAACAAGGATGAGTGAAAAAAGTTCTGTATTGAATTTATTTGATTAAAATGTATACATAATTTCCCTTTATCAAAGTATATGTTGTTGGGAGAGGGTTTCACACGTACAAGAAATATATCTCTGCTGTCGGAAGAAAACCTCGTATCTCCAAAATGACCACCTCTGAGGAACAGGATAAAACATACTTGACTCTTAACGTAAGTCAATGGAACCAGACTTTTTTCCTGGTCATTTCAGGCCGTTTCTTTTGGTCCATTCATCATGAAATTTACACACAATGTAAAGAACAACAGGCGTTTTCAAACTACGTCAAAAACTGGAAAATGACAAAAATGGACATACGAGGTTTTCTTCCGACAGCAGAGATATAATATGTATATGTAAGAAATATATAAATATATAAAGGCACAGTAGGTAGCACTTTCGCCTCACAGCAAGAAGGGCCTGGGTTCGATTCCCCAGCCGGGCGACCAGAGTCCTTTCTGTGTGGAGTTTGCATGTTCTCCCTGTGTCTGTGTGGGTTTCCTCCTACAGTCCAAAGACATGCAGTCAGGCTAATTGGAGAAACTAAATAGCCCCTGGTGTGAGTGTGTGTATGTTTGTGTGTCTATCCTGTGATGGACTGGCGACCTGTCCAGGGCGTTTCCTGCCATCCGTCCAATGACCCAGGAGGATAAGCGGCTTAGAAGATGAATAAATGAATATAAATATATAATATGTTAATATTATGATTAATATCACCTTTATTAGCAAAGTAAAAATGTGGTTTTTATTAACATTAGCCATTAATTTTTTCCAAAACTTGTTATATCCGAAATGGACATCAAGCATTTTGGAATTAATCTCTTAATATGTATATCAGTATTACAGTATAGATACATATCGCTGCTGTTGGAACAAAACCTCGTATCTCCATTTTTGTCGTTTTTCAGTTTTACACATATTTTAAAAATGCCTGTTGTCCTTTACATTGTATGTAAATTTCATGAGGAATGGACCAAAAGAAATGACCCAAAATTACTTGGAAAAAAGTCTGGTTCCATTGACTTACATTGCAAGTAAAGTATGTTTTTTCCTTCTCCTGTAAAGTTGGCATTTTGGAGATACAAGATTTTGTTCCGACAGCAGCGATATACAAATAACCATTTAGGCTCATGCGCCTTCCACCATGTGAGGGGATCGCTCTCCCTGTCAGCTTTATGAAGGTTAAATTAGTGTACATTCAGTGGAATTTGTATTTAAGAGTTCACTGTTCACTGCAAACCATAAGTGCTTTAAAGTGAACGGAAATATTTTCAGCTTTCTTTTTATGTTGTTAGTTAATATCGTTATTGCAAATTATAAATAATGTGATATTATTTAAAGGCCATGTCACCCACCCCCATCCTCTACTCGTTGTTGCTTAGTCTGTTATATAGTTTGTATAGTTTACTTTAATTTCTGTGTAATCAAATGGTTATGATGTAAACGAAGTCATTCAGAGTGGTTTGGTGTGAAATGCTATGTTATAGAGACATTCATCGACTTACAGTGGTGGTGGTAGGAACCAGACATCTGAAGAGTTTACAAAATGCCCAATGCCATTTTAAAAAGTGTGTGTTTGTTAAAATGCATTCATGGAGGAGAGGTGCATGCAGGATGTGAGGAAAAATAGTACCCAAAGAAAATGTTTTCTTTCAGATTTACTATTTTACCATCATCAACATTACAAATAAAAATTCAGAAGACACATCGGTTCACCAGTCGTTGTGGACAGAGTAAATGAAATTTGCACCACCTCTGTAAAGAAATCAGAGTTGGTACACTTCTCTACATTTCACATCAGACCACTCTGAATGACTGCTGACACTGAGTTCTGCAGAAACCTTTAAAAAATCTGTGAAATGCCCATTTAAATGTAGGCCTGGATTACAGAGAAACTACATTTCTTCCCTCACTCATCACGTCTGTGGTGAGAAGGAATGAAATTGACTTTAAAATATAAAATACAGTCATGTGCAAAAGTGATAGACAGTCAAGAGCATCGTTTAAAACTATTTTGGCAGAAAGTATGTTTTTTCTGTAAAAAAACAAATAAACACAAATACAGTATAAACATAGTAGGAATTTTTTGGGTTTTTTTAAGTTATTAAAGGCCCCATATTTTAATGTTCTTTTATTTTTATTTTTTTCCCCTGAGCTCCACTGATAACATTTGCTTGGGATCAAGAACAAAAAACAGTCATAATTCATTTCTTCATGACCATTTTCCCACGTCTTAGAAATAAACAGGCTGTTTTTGTTGCTGTGCCTTAAAGACTGATATATGTAAAGGAGCTCTTTTCTGATTGGCTGACCTGCATTGTGCTTCATTCAGAAAGCAGCCCAGGTTAAACACTCCTCATAGCTTCAGTGTGAATAAACAAGGCTAAACTGTAGGCTGAATAGTCAGATATAAGGAAATATATTGATTTTTATGACATCACAAAAACAGTAGGTTGAAAACAGGCTGTTTTGCAGCTTAGTTTCCATACATGGACTTTGCAAACTGGGCACATCTTGAAACTTTTACACATTTTGAAAGTTTACAGCCCACATTAAACACTTTTATTTAAAAAAAGTGAGACATTTTGGCTTTACATGATATAGGGCCTTTAATATGTCCCTTAGAGGAATACAGTTAGATCAGGCATGTCAACCTGGGGACCTTCTGGGCCAAAGTGCTGTGGAGATCAGCTTCATTAATACTCTGAATTCAGTTCATGAATTCCTTGCCAATTAACTGATGAGCTGAATCAGGTGTGTTTAATGAGGCAGTGTGCTGAAGTCTGCAGTGTTGTGGCCCGCGAGGACTGGAGCCTGACTCATGTGAGTTAGAAAAGCACAGGTAAAATGACGATAATAAGTTTAATAAGACCATAAGGGTCCTTAGACTTACTTATATTACACTGTTTATATAATACATATGATTTACCATGATGGGCAAACGGATGCTTTGTGCTTTCCGGGTAGAAACTGATGTGGCCTACATCCAGTGATCTTCTCATTGTTCACCCTGCACAGATGATTTCAAATGATCCACTTTCTTCCACTTTGTCATTCTACAGGGACAAAGCCTGACAGCATGGCTCTATCTGAGGGCACAAAGGATGTAATATCAGATCACTGTGCTGCTGAATTATACTAGATTATGGTCCAGAGAGGAGTTATAATATTAATATTTGTATTTGTATGTGTATAATAACATGTAAATCACCTGCTTTGTCATACTCGTGTCTCTCTCTCTCTCTCTCTCTCTCTCTCTCTCTCTCTCTCTGTATCTTTGTGTTTGTATATCAGAGATTGTGGAGCGAGTAGCTGAAGGCCGCTGGCCGTATCTGCGTCCACTTCTGTGCTCACAGAGCCACAGTGAGGAGCTGGGCCAGCTGATGCAGCGCTGCTGGTCAGAGGACGTCAACGAGAGGCCAGATTTTCACCAAATCAAAGTGCTGCTTCACAAGCACAACAGGTGCCTAAGAGCCATCCAGCACTCTCTGCTCCTGCAGTCACTCTAGAGCTGTGTATTTTTAAGAATCAGGGCAGCAGGGGGCACTTAGGGGGCTTCAGAAACATCTCAAAAGTTGTGTCACTACTTAGTAAGTTTTTATCAGTTTATTAAATCTGTTTCGGCCATATCTGAAAAAAGTGGTACTTGTTTAAAAATGGTAGATGTTATTTAAGCAATAGAACACGAGAGGGAGGGTGTTATTGCGAAATAACATCATGGCTGTAGATCATCACAGACGTGATGTTATTTGTGATAACGCACTCCCTCTTGTGTTCTGTTGCTTTTATGCAACAGTTAAATAAATAAAGTAATAAATTAATAAACTGGCTGTGAACGCGGCGTTTAATATGTTTTAATGTTCACAGTTCCTTCTGCCAAATTATAGTGTCTCAACAAGCAGCTTGTTGCTACGTCAGAGTAACGGGCTCCGCCCACTCGCTGCACAGTCTGCTGTAAGCCTCACCTTTTGAAGTACAAACTAAGCCATAAAACTGCCGCAATATCAAGTTTAGCTCAGTTTTGTCATTTTTTGCCAGATCAGTATTAATGTTGTTTTGTTCCAGCCAGTCTGTAAAGCATCTTACAGCCCGTTTAGTTTGGTGAACGGTATTGGGTTCATTTCTGGCTGATTCCAGGTTGTTTAGCTGTTCTTCTGTCACAGCTGCCGACTGAAAAGCTGCTCAGTGGTGATGACAGTTTGGGAATTTAGTGTCGTCTCATCTTCAGAGTCTGACCAAATCGGCTGTCCGTCAAATGTGATCTTAAAAGTGTCCATTTTCTGTTTGTGGCAAAGTAAGAAGTAAAAACGTTCAAATGGCTTGAGCGTCTCCTACAGCTGTCAATGTTGTCGCGTAGCAACGGCGTCTCAGCGGAGTGATACAGTGTTTGTGAAAAAACAGTTAGAACGCTTCTCAACCAATCAGCTTGTGTAGCCAGAACTAACTGTTGTGTAATAAACATTATTAAAATGTGACAGTCACATTTCACAGCCGTAGCGCAGCCACTAAACAAGTTGTCCGTAATGTCATAGCGCTCCGTCTCTTGTACAGTCGCGAACAAAATGACGTTTTGCTGATTTTGTAAGCAAAAATAAGTTACACATCCTCGACAGAGAACACACTCCTGCACACTTTCATACTGTATATCTGCTGAATGTGAGATAAAATCATAAAATGTGGCCTGTGAAAAAGTTATGGCATATTTAATATATTTTATGCTGTCTGTAAAGCACTTTAAGCTGCCACTGTTATGAAAAGTACTGTATAAATAAAGATCTATATTTTTTCATAGGCCATATTTCAATGTGCTCTCTGTAGAGGATTATGTTAACTTATTTTCAAATCAACAAAGTATGTAATTTGACATGGATTGTTCAAACGTTTGCATATGATTGTATGTGCAGGTCATCAATTCTGGTTCTTATAAGACCTGGTTAAGTAAAAGTAATGACTGGGAGGGCAAGGAAGGGGCACAGTGGCACTTACTATTAGGGCTGAACGATTTTAGGGAAAATATCGAATTGCAATCTTTCTGACCAATATTGCAATTACGATTTAAATGCAGTTATCAAAAAACATAATATATAAATGAATGTAAATTATGCACAAATGTGAGAGAGACTGGAGAGTAAATACTATTAGAAAATATCTAACTGCATTTTTTATATTGTGTTTGCGATTTAAGTGCAATTATTTTCCATAAATTAAGCTCCAGACATTTTGGAGTTGAGGCTTGAATGCTGTGTGCCAGACTGCCAGTTAGTAAGCTCTGCCTTAACTTCTTAAGAGAACACAGAATCTGATTATTGTGAGCTATAAGTACAGTTGCAAACATTGCACTTTTGAAAATTCCAATTGCGAGTTCTTTTGAAAAATCATTAATTATTCTGCCCAACTTACGATCCACACAGGTGGTCTTAGACTATAAAATAGGACTGCTGGTACAGGGCGCCCACCCATCCCACAGTCTGGGATATTGAAGGTTTGCACGTACTGTGAAAAATAAAACAATATTAAAGATAATTAGGAGAAAAGATATATTTTTTTTAAGTCTTCTGTGCAAAAATTTAGAAAATATGTATAAAAATTGTGTTCCTATAATTCTTCACTCCATATCTGCTCTCTAAATGCCGTCATTAAGGAAATGACTGGTTTAAATAAGTGAAGGCAATGCACAGCCAAACATGTGGATGTGAGGTTCAAGAAAATAAAGAAATTGATTGAAAAAAAAAAAGCTTATTTTAAAAAAAAGCTGATTTTGATATGGTTCAAAATGTAATGTCCTATATATAACGCCCAGTAAGTGCATTTATGATTTCTGCTTCATACAACAACTGTTTATAGCTTGTATATATTAGTCCTTTTCAAGAAGTGTATTCGCCTATTTTACTGTCAATTTCATTTGTGGCACTGAATGTAAATATTCTGTTATGACCATCTACAGCAGGTTATGTACTGTGCACTGGACTTTGAGATTTGTAATGAGTACTTTGATGGTTTAAATGGACATATATAAGGAGTAGAATTATGTTTTTCCTCTTGGGAATTTAACATAGTATAAGGACAACTAACTAGTAGCAGTTACTTAAGCATTTTTCTCCCCTGGACTCAGTGACAGTGAATATGGTTAATGATTCAGTTCCTTCAAACCATAAAACTTTGGAGAAAATAGTACAAAAGGATTGGTGATAGATTTTTCCCCTTCCAAGGTACCAGGAACACTGTTTCAGATCTGATCATATCACTGGGAAACGTACTATACTATTCACTGCCGTCTCTAACACTCTCCTCTCTCTGTCTGCAGAGGCTACGGCTCCAACATCCTGGATAACCTACTGTCTCGCATGGAGCAGTACGCTAATAACCTGGAGGAGCTGGTGGAGGAGAGGACGCAGGCGTACCACGAGGAAAAACGCAAAGCTGAAGCGCTGCTCTATCAGATCCTGCCTCAGTGAGTGCAGTCTGGCCTCTTCATCCAACTCTCAGCCTTTTATTGTGAATTTGAGTGACTGTTTAGTTTCCCATTGGTTTTAATTCTTCTCTTCAGTGAATTTTAACTTTTGAGTCCTGGTTCTTCTCAGTGGTTCTTCCTCATGCTCTTAGAGTTTCTCCATTTGAGTCTTGGTTCCTCTCAGTAGTTCTCCATTATACTCTTATGGAATTCTCCTTTTGAGTCTTGGTTCTTCTCAGTGGTTCTTCCTCATGCTCTTAAGGTTTCTCCATTTGAGTCCTGGTTCTTCTCAGTGGTTCTTCCTCATGCTCTTAGAGTTTCTCCATTTAAGTCTTGGTTCCTCTCAGTAGTTCTCCATTATACTCTTATGGAATTCTCCTTTTGAGTCTTGGTTCCCTTCAGTGGTTCTTCTTCATGCTCTTAAACGAATTTCTCCATTTGGGTCTTGGTTCCTCTCAGTGGTTCTTCCTCATGCTCTTAAAGGAACTTCTCTTTTTGAGTCTTGGTTCCTCTCAGTGGTTCTTCCTCATGCTCTTAAAGGAACTTCTCTTTTTGAGTCTTGGTTCCTCTCAGTGGTTCTTCCTCATGCTCTTAAAGGAACTTCTCTTTTTGAGTCTTGGTTCCTCTCAGTGGTTCTTCCATCACACTCTTAAAGAATTTCTCCTTTTGAGTCTTGGTTCCTCTCACTGGTTCTTTGTCATGTTCTTAGGCAGCTGCACTCGTTTCTTTAAAGCTGCTTTGAATCAGTGTTGTTGAATGCAGCATGTAGATAAATGAAATTGAACTGAACTTTGTGTTTGTGTTGCAGTTCAGTGGCAGAGCAGCTGAAAAGAGGAGAGACCGTCCAGGCTGAGGCCTTTGACTCTGTCACCATCTACTTCAGCGATATTGTGGGTTTCACCGCGCTGTCAGCGGAGAGCACACCTATGCAGGTGACAGCTGTCAAACCTATTCAATAAGCAGTGACACCATAATGGTCAGCCAGGCCCACAGGAAATGTGGAAAAAGTCAAGATTAGTTATAGTATTGACTTTCTTACTAGCTCGGTTGGTTGTTAGGATACGGCTAATATTGTCTGTTTTCCTCCAGGTGGTGACTTTACTGAATGACCTCTACACATGTTTTGATGCCATCATTGACAACTTTGACGTTTACAAGGTAATTAACCCATTAAGGTTATGGGGGTTTCTCCTACCATTTGACTGGATCATTGATAGTTTGTCACTGAACAGAAAAAAAACAAAGAGGGGGAAATGAGATCATGGTTTGCTAGCGACGCCTTCTAACGTTAAAAACAACTGTTCTATTCAGTTTCGCTTCAGGCATGCCTTTACTGCTGTACAGCTTGTTGAGCGTTTACGGGGTGCCTCAGGCTCTCAGCATGGCAGCTGACTGTAGAGCTTGTTTGTAAACTGCGGACTGGAGCGTGTCTGTGTGGTGCCCTCAGGTGGAGACGATTGGCGATGCGTACATGGTGGTGTCTGGACTTCCTGTGCGGAACGGGAAGCTGCATGCCCGGGAGATTGCCCGCATGTCTCTTGCCCTGCTGGAGGCCGTCTACTCCTTCAGGATCCGCCATCGGCCTGACCTACAGCTGCGGCTGCGCATCGGCATCCACACCGGTGAGGGCAGAGCAGCTAATAGTTTAGCGAAAGTATTATTTTTTCTTATTTGAATACAATTTGCCCCCATTACCCCAAATATAATCCATCAACCAAGACATGTTTGGTGTCTGAAGTTCGTTCTTTAGATTTTGACCTAATTTGAAAATGCCTGTTGTCCTTTACCTTATTTGTAAATTACATGCTGAATGGACCAACAGAAATGGCCCAAAATTACTTTGAAAAAAATATTTTTCCATTGACTTACATTAAAAGTAAAGTGGGTTTTTTCCTTCTCCTGTAAAGTTACCATTTTGGAGATACAGGGTTTTGTTCCAACAGCAGCGATATGTTTGTAATAACAGTATGTCATACAGTGTCATAAACCACATAACTCAATGCAAATCAAAAAGATCTGAAGCACATCTGTAATGATTATGATCACATAGTTTGCACAATGCCTACTGGCGGTGTATTAGCCTTTAGGGTTGACTGGTGTCCAG
Source organism: Colossoma macropomum (assembly GCF_904425465.1). Lineage (NCBI taxonomy): Eukaryota > Metazoa > Chordata > Actinopteri > Characiformes > Serrasalmidae > Colossoma > Colossoma macropomum. Next base: position 196,177 of record NW_023495463.1, read on the forward strand.
TTTTGAGGTCCGTTGTCCATCATCTGGTTCAACAACTGTTCAATTGTAATGAACAGTTGTTGCCAAAGCAGTTAATAAAATACTTAATATAGAGACGATATTGAGGAAGAAAATAATGTATAAAAGAGTAAAATAATCAAATATTCATATCTATATATATGTGTCTATATATGCATAATGTAAAATCATACATTTATACCCCCTTACCAATAGAGATATGTAATATATGTACATACACATACATATAATATTAAATAAACAATACATTTACACAGGATCGGTTTTAGGTGCTGTTTCATTCTGTTCTCTGCATGTGTGGCAGCTGTAAACATGATTAGCTGATAGTTTAATGCATTCTGTCTCTCCTAAACACACACATAACAAATCTTCAATTTGAATCATTTTCTCTTCAAATGATGGGATGTAAGTTTTAATTGAATTGAAATAATCTTCTCTGAGATCTTTGTATTTCCTATATGAGGAGAGAAAATGTTCAGTGTGTTTTGGCTTCTTCTGGACCCTTTTTTATTTCTATTTCTCTCTCTCTCTCTCTCTCTCTCTCTCTCGCTCTCACTCTCTCTCATTCTGTCACTATCTCTCAATCGCTGAGTCGCTTGCTATCTCTGTTGCTCACACAAGGACATGCACACAGAGATTGTCAGTTGTGGGACGGGTGCTCTCTATGACTGCGTCTCAAACCACATGTACCACACTAAACCACACCTCAAATTAGTACACCACCAACAGCGCCACTGCTATTTTTAACTTATTTAGTACACTAGCATTCAGATTGAGACACAGCCGGTGTGTAGGAACATAGACCATGTTAGGCTGTGTTACAGCAAGGTTTTGGATAAATCCGTCATTTCTCATTTACAGTTAGTTTGAAAAAGCAGTTAAATAAGCATCTTTATCTTTTGCATCATTCTGCCTGCAGAAGACAGAGTAAATGAACAACAGGTTGGTTTCATGTGTTTGTGCAGTAGACTGGAAAATTTAAACATACAGCACTTAAAAAGTTCAACCTATAGTCCAGCGGAGTGTCCAGTTTTGAAATAGCTGAAATCTGGCAACCCTTCCTTCATTACTTGTTAGCAACATTAGCCTCGTAGCTCCCGTGCAAAACTAAAGGAGCAAAATTCAGACACTGGAAATATTAAATTCCTTTTAGCAGATAAAATCACATTCTTGAGAAGGGCCATAGGCTGATGTGTACAAAACACCACTGAGATGATGCTGCAGTGCTGTGGTATTTCTTGCATTCCATTCTGTTCTATTACTTATTAGCTACGCTAGCCTCGCAGCTCCAGGGTAAAACTAAACTAAAAAAGCAAAATATAGACACCAAACATGTCTCTGCTGACTACATTTGGAGTACAGGAAACTGAGTATCAATTATATTTGTCACCAAACCATAGCTTTAATGGTGAAAGACATGGTGAAAATCCATCTTAGACTTAATAAACAGATCTGAGCGAGCAATGATAACAGTAATAGCTTGTTTCTTATGGTGTGGAATGAGTTATTGGGACTGTTAAGAGAGCTTAACAGCTTGTGTTCTATGGAAAATATAGGAATATAAACAAAATATATGTGTGCATTCCCAGGTCCTGTGTGTGCTGGTGTTGTTGGGCTGAAGATGCCAAGGTATTGTTTGTTTGGGGACACAGTAAATACAGCTTCACGCATGGAATCAAATGGGGAAGGTAAGACATCAGCTGTCTTTGTGCCGTCTAAGCAATGTTTGGTCATTTCTGTGCTGATTCAGTTCTATATAGTGTGTGAAAGTCAGAGACCACCATTCATTTATTTATTTTCCAGCTATTAAGTACTTATTTTTTCAGTGATTTTTTTCAGAAGCCTAGGGAAAATTATATATATATATATATATATATATATATATATATATATATATATATATATATATATAATGTTAATGTCCTGTCATCCTTAAAATTTTCAGTTATTTGAACTTAATAATAATAACTTAATTAATAATAAGTTAATAGGGCATAAAACAGATTTTGTTCCATAACAATTTGAAATTCAATTAACTCAAAATATTAAGGCAGCTTGAAAATTTTTTACAGTGTATCAGTTTTTTCTGTATTTATTGTGTCCACTCTTTACTTTTCTTTCAGTTTTTATTCTTTTCAGCAGACTTTCAGTTTTTCAAACATAATTTGCAGGAATGTTTTTCCACACCTACAAATTTCAGTCTTGGAAGTTGTTTCTGCTTCTCACAATCCAAATAATCCCAAACCCATTCAGTGGTGTTGAGGTCTGGAATCTGGGGTGGTCAGTGCATTGTTCAGCTTCTTTGTTTGATGTGTCCGTCTCCTTTTCTCAGTAAGAGCTTCTTGAACAGCTACACATCCTTTCAGACCCACAGCGCTGAGTCGTCTTCTCACAGTGGAAGGATGGACAGAAACACCTGTGGATGTTTTCAGATCTGAAGCAGCTTGATTTTCTCCTCTCTCTCAAAGATGAAAGCTTTAAGTGCTGTTTATCTGATGGGGGCAGTTTTGGTGTCTACCAGGTCTTCCAGGTGGTTGTTAGGAGCCACATTTTCTCTGTAGCTTTTAATCATTTTTGGAACTCCAGTTTTAGAAACTCCTGTTTTACTTATTTTCTTTTAACTTTTTCCTTCATTATGAAAGTGGATTACTTTGTATCTAATCTTCTCAAAAACATCTCCTGAAAAATGAATAACGTACTTAATGGCCATTTTAACTGGAAGTGAAGTAAATGGTGGGCGGTCTCTGATTTGTGCACTGTGCTGAATGTGAATTTAACTAGTTTCAACCCTTAAAAGTCACCGTTATTGCCAGCGATAACAAAAACACGGTGCTCGTAGCTCATTGAAACAAGCAATTCTGTAGAAAATGTGAAAGCAAGCTTTTACTTGATACTACGTTTGTAAGTAGAAGAGGAAATATTATAATTTGAATTTAATGCAAGATTGTTGTTGTGGATCTGATCCTGTTTCGGGGAAAGAAAACTCTACTTTTCCAATTTTGTCATGTTTTTTTCTCATTGTTTAACATTGAAACCAACAGAAATGTTGAATATAAATTGAATGCAAACTCACTATGTAATTTAAGTAATTACATTATTGCATTTGACTAATACAGCAAAGCAAAAGTAATAACTCTCAGCTTCTAAGGGTTAAATGGCAGAGTTGATATTCCCTCAAATAATGGCTGATATTCACCCAAACAAGAAGTTATAAAACCAGGTTTGGAGCTCTTATCGGTGCTGGTTTGGCTGATAACAGTGTTCAGGCAGTCCATTTGCTATGAGGAGCAAATACAGCTCTCAGCTATTCACCGGCCAGGTCTCTGAGTACTAGCGTATGGGTAGGCTCTCTCATTTGCATTGAAAGTGGAAGCAGAACAGTACGAGTCTGCACATGCATCTGTATTTTGGCTGTGCTGGTGTTTAACGCTAAACATGCTAATACCAGTGTCATTGTCTGGTCTTCCATTAGCGCTGAAGATCCACGTGTCGGAGGCCACACGTGCAGTGCTGCAGGAGTTCAACTGCTTCCAGCTGGAGCTGAGAGGAGACATAGAAATGAAAGGCAAAGGGAGGATGAGGACCTACTGGCTTCTGGGAGAAAGCACCTCCAACCACGCTTGAACAGAACAGAGAGCGGAGAACCGAGAAATCAGCTTTCTCCTGAGAGAAGAGGGGCCGACAGAAGATATATACAATCATGTAGCAGAGCTTTGAATGGAGAGAGGAAAGAAATACAGTGAAGAAACTGCAAGATGAGCTACGGACGTTCCGGGACGTGACGTTTCGGAGCTGGCCTCGTTCCTCTTGTCGTCTCTCAAAGCTTCAGGTTATCGCCACATGCGAGCGTCAAAATAACAGGCTTCATTTGTCTGTTCAGGACAAAATAAAATGAAATAAAAGGATCTGAAGAAGTGAATGAAACAACATATAGGACTACAAATTATTGACGTTGCGAATGTTGACTTAAGCTGTTGGTTTGAGGACAGTGCCATCTAGTGGTGTGACACTGTACATGTATTTTTATTGCTGAACACTTTGTTAGAGGAGTTGGTCTCCACTTTTTCGGTAGCTTCTCTTTGTGTAAAGATGACATGATGCTTATTTGTTTCTCCCTGTAAAGTCTCTACATTGCCACTCAGTACTTCCTGGTGTATTTTAGCACGTGGACCAACAAAGGGCAATGGAACAAGTACATAAACTATAGAATATAGATTATTATAGATTGTAGATTATAATGCCTACATATTCAGATGATACTGATGCAGAGGTGCAGTACTGAGAAAGGATTCCACAAGACAACGACAAAATATGAGTATACAGGGGGTAGAAATAATGGAAACTATTTTAAAGTTACTAAATATGACTTAAAAAGCAATATCACTGTCTGTTTCTTACTAGTTTAACACGTATTAACAGTGTTAACTGGTGGCAGCAAAGCTTCCGAAACCTACAAGGTAGTGTTTGAATTTCTAAAAAGCAATAGGAGGCACCTAACAAGCTGTAAAAGAGATTATTTCCCTAATTGCAGTCAAGACGGAGGGAGTGAAGGCATGTTTCAGACAAGAAAGGGGGTATTATTTGAAAGTTTAGAGAATAAATCGCTGTTGTCTGAACAAAACCTCGTATCTCCAAAATCATAATTTTACAGGAAAAGGAAAAAACATACTTTACTTGCAATGTAAGTCAATGGAACCAGAATTGTTTCCAAGTCATTTTGGGTCGTTTATTTTGGTCCATTCCTCATGAAATGCTACACACAATGTAAAGACCAACAGGCATTTCCAAATTATGTAAAAAACTGAAAAATGATAAAAATGGAGGTACAAGCTTTTGTTCCGACAGCAGCGAAATGCTAAAAAATACTGACAAAGTGAAAACACATCAAAACTCTAACAAACTAACAAAGAGAGTGCTATTGCTTTCATACTGATCTGTAATAGAGCTGTTATTTGGAACCAGTTTGTAAGCAAAGTCACTGTCGAACAGTGTTTGTTCCAATTAAGGAGGCTTTTCTCCACGTTTTAAAAAAAGCTCAATACTGACGTGACTAAGAGTTAAAGACCTGTAACTGAATAGCAAATGGGCACAAATAGAGCTGTGTACAGCAGCCTAAACCCACACTGTAGGAAAAGTATTGTCACTTTGGTGAAATAAGGACTAAAGTACAATACCTTTCCAAAAAAACAATGGAAGATGGAATGAAATGATTGAACGATGGAATGGAATGAAAAAAACTATGGAAGGTTTTTTTGTTCAAATTGAAAGAAATATCATTATTTCTTTCAAATCAGGAGAAAAAATGGGCTAAAATATGACAAGTCACCATCAGCTTGAAATAATCATTTTAAAGTCAGAGGTCAGGAGTTTTTCAGACCATGTCGTACGTCTCTACGGATTACAGACACATGTCTTGTGGATTTGGAGACCTCTCTGGTGGAAAACTACATGAAACAAGAACACTGTGTGAACGTGGGTTGTGTTTCGGACCCCTTCCCTGAGCAGATGAATCTGATGATTGCAAGTGCATTGAAAGAGAATTCAAAGAGAACTCAGTCAAACCTTGGTGAAGGACGTGTCTTCGAGAGGTCTGCACAGGCCTGGTTATTGATACCCGCACCCACCCGATTTAACCACTAATCACAATCGCCTGTGCCCTAAAAATGTAGCATGATTCTTGCCCACTCATTAACTCAGAGTTAATTATCTTCTCAGCGAAGCTCGTTCTGCTCATTAGTCTGTTTGCTGGTGATGCACGTGATTCATTCACGTGACGTAACTGAGTAGGATGTGCGCATGTGGGTCACGCTGGTGAACCAAACAAGTGTGAGCCATCCTGTCAGAGAGATTGGATTTGAGCAAAAAATCGGATTTGAGCAATAAGGCTTGTAATGTGAACGTAGCTTTAGTTGCTTGCCTGTTCGCTCATATAGGCAGCCAATAATTGTCCAAGCCTGCCCTCTCAGCCAGCCATAAAACGAGCCTGCAACCTGTTGGCTGTTCAATTGCAATGACTGCAGTGCTTAAAAATGAACCCCCCCCCGCAGATTACTTAGCAGATCATGCGGGACCCAGCTAGTGTCTTCCAAGGATGCGAGTGAATTCTCTACCACTGTCATCATATTTTCATCAGTATAATGTTGATTCAGCATTTGAGACCTAAACGTCGAGCCAGACCTTCCTTTTGAGTCTGTGCGCGTGACGTTAATATGTAAAGACGTACGACGTGGTCCGACAAAGTCCTGACCCGACACCTCTGACTTTTGAATGATTATTTCAGGCTTTACAGGGTGACTCACAGTAGTGCACGCTCAATATATTTTAGCCTGTTTTTTCATTCAGACTTAGCAATGCTTTCAATTCTTTCCATTTTTACAAAATAATCTTACATAGTGCAGCTTTAAGTAGAAGTATAAAGCTACGTAAGTACCTGTAGAACTGCAGTGGATCTTCTTAGTATATCCAGCATCTCTCAGTGCAGGAAATGAAGTTTATTAGAATCTGTTCTTCTCTTTTAGGATCCTTTTGTTCTAAAAAAAAAATGCTAACGCTCCAGAGTGAGAGCAACAGCAAAGCAGTACAGAAGTTGTTTCCACCTTAACACATTAAAATGTACAAATCATAAAAGGAATTTTTAATTAAATGTTAATGACTAAAATGAATGTACGTTCCTTTCCTCATGAGCACAGTCGTATGCAAAAGTTTGATCAACCCTGGTCAAATCATGTTTTGCTGATTTGGAGTGAACTGAAAATAAATGAACACATTTACTATTTTTCTGCCAGTTTTAGTGCACAGTTTCTTTTTTTTTTTTGTGCTGACCATAAACATAACTTTTGCACAGGCCAGATTTTATGTTTTATTTTTTTGCCAGTATGCTAAATTCAGTAAATAAACAATGTGCAGAGGTGTGTTCTCTGTAGAGAATGTGTAACTTATTTACCCTTTAAAAAAAAAACAACACATAATTTGACCAGGGGTGCCAAAACTTTTACGTACAAACATATACTTGAGTAGAAGTAAAAGTATCATTGAAAATACAGATGAAAGTACATTCATTTGTATTACTTCAGTGCATGTAAGCACTGTGAGTGATGAGCAAATGTGACTACTCTTCTACGCTCTTAATGATGGTTCTTCAAGGGTTCTTTAGTAAAGAAAATGGTTCTGTATAGATCCATGAACACTCAAAGTACCCTTTGCATGAGTAAAATGTTCTTTGCATCACTGAAGAGTTCTTCAGCTTGAATGTGCTTCTTGAAAAAGGTTCTAAATAGCACCAAAAATAGTTCTTCTATTGTTACAATGTCAAGCCTGTAACAATAGAAAGAACCCTTTTTGGTGCTATATAGAACCCTTTTCAAAAAGGTTCTATATAGAACCATCAACATCATGTTCTCCATTAATCTGAAGAACCCTTTCATGATGCAAAGAACGCTTTAATCATGCAAAGGGTTCTTGGAGTGTTCATGGTTCTATATAGAACCATTTTCTTTACTAAAGAACCCTTGAAGAACCGTCTTTTGAAGTTTGGTGGTATAAAAGTGTTTCAGTTGCCGCACAAGCTTCACCTGAAATACTAAAAGTTATTGCTAAATATCCCACGAGGTTTAATTACAGAAGTTGTTTATAATTACGGTCGAAAGGTTCTTCTTGAAGAACCTTCCAGTGCTCTATAAGAAACGGTTTGACTTCACCATTACAAGGCCTAAAGGCAAAAGGGAGCCTAACATCATAGAGTCCTACACTTCGTCTTGTATTTCCACTATTTTGTCTACCTCCTGTATATTTGTGTTATATTTGATGTACACAAAATGAATATTACACATAGTATATATACTGAATGTTCAAACAAACATGGGGGAAATGTGAGTTTTTGATGTGATGTGTATTATATGTGAAACTGGCAGATGTACAGACAAACTACAGTACAGAATAGTGTAAAATAAGGATAGTTTTATTAGCTGTGACCCTGAGTGCCTCCATTAATCATAACCAGCATAGAGTACATAGGTGAATCCAAGTCACACCGACTGTGTACAGCCTGAGATCTGTTCTATAAAGCCAAGTGAGTTTAGCATTCGTTATGGTAGTTTGTGAATTGTGCTTGTTTTCAACCCAAGCACCGTTTGCCAAAAGCAGGGAGAGTCTCTCTGGAGCCACTTGGGATAAAGTGCCTTCCTTAAGGGCACCAGGGCCATAGCAGGTAGCAGGTAGTCTCATCTAGGGGTCAAACCTATGAAGATCAACATAGATGTGTTGTCAAAAATTGCCTAGCTAACTGTTTAACAGTGAATTTTACTGATTTTGTTTTCAATCCTCTGTAAATCAGTTGTTGAGATGTAAACAACGTCATTAAAAGTGGTTTGATGTGAAGTGGTTCACTGTAGAGAAACAAACTGAGTCTGATTTCCTTACAGTGGTGCTGATAGGAACCAGGAGTGGCCATGTCTACAACACAAATATAGTCATTTTATTTACTATCCAAAACCACCAGTGAACCTACACGTGTCTTCTGATTTTGATATGTAATGTTGATGATGAAGTGTCTAAAATATACTTTGGTGCCGAGGCAGGGAGTGATGTATTTTAGGACAAAGTCTTGTCTCAAAACTATCAACACAATGAGTGTGTTTACGTGCACTTAATAATCCAATAACTGCAGAAAATCAGATTTTGTCAGTAATCTGATAAACACGTTTACGGGCGCTTGAGTAATCCGATAATGGGGAAACTCCAGGTCTACATGAGTCAGGCAATAATCAGATTTCTGCTTTGAAACCGGCCAATGAACTCACAGAAGAAGACGTGACGTAAACGTAATGTAAAACTCAAACTTCATGCCGCAGCTTTTTTTTAAAACATTGCGCCACTTTACCTGAGAATATGAACAAACATCATCTAGAAGATGAAGAATATTTAAATCCTTCATTTCGTCAAGCATATATTTGGTTTCAGGGTCGCTCCAAAAGTGTTTTGTTGCATCTTGTGGCAACACACGTGCAGACTGAGAAATCTGAAAGAAATCAGAATAAGAGTTCACATGCACTGAGAAATCTGATTACTGAGCTAAAGTCCAGCCTCTTTATCAGATTTCTTATTCAGATTTCTAGACCTTACTCTGATCTAAGAAATCAGAGTGTGCTGTTTACATGACCATTTGAATAATCAGATAACTGCAGAAATCTGATTATGATCAGATTACTGAGTGCATGTAAACACACTCAATGTCTCAGACATCAGGCAGCCTATTTGTTACCATTTCATGTTATAACTGATGGCAGCTAAAGCCATTAAACTCGTCAGACGTCTGGTTCCTATCACCACCACTGTGAACAATTCTGAGTCTCTAGGTTTCTCTAGAATGGAGCGTTTCACATCAATCCACTCTGAATGACTTTGTTTACATCTTACCCATTATATTATGCAGACATTGAGAAATTTATAGCATTCCTCTTCAAGATATTGTCAAAAACGTCCACCAGCTGATTATGGAATAAAAGTTGCTGCTGCATTATCACACAATAGAATACAATATATAGAGTACAATATCTAATTAAAGATGGTCTTGAATCATGCACTGTAATACAGCTTGGATAAGTTCAAGGTGCTTAATGTGGTAAACGTGTATAACTGTCCCTTGCCTGTGCTAACTGACCATTGAGTTGTCCTCTATTCCTCGCTGCAGGGTTTCTGAGGTAGTGTTCAACCTGCTAGTGTATGTGAATTATTGGTAATGTGTCATATCAATGTGGATAGCAACAGCTTTGGGTATCTCCCAACGGCTAACGGCATGTGACTGGCCTATCAAAACACAAAGCACTTCTTCCTACATTGTAAAGAGTTATTTGACCTCTCTATGCCCCGCCCACAAATTCATACATTCATAGCAGCTGTTGCTAGGTTGGCAAGCTTTACAGAATCCAATTCAACCTAATGAGAAAGTCTTTAGATTTGCTACACATTGAGTTTCCAGTTTAAAATGCTGCGCTACTGAGCCGAACTGTGTTGTGTAGCTAATTGGAATTAGGGACTGCCAAGTTTCCCAGAAGCTTCTAAATGTTAAGATTGTCATAGCTAGTAGAGAGAGTGTTCATTGTGATGCTCGCTCTACCATTTAAGAATCAATCTTGTGCTAGGGTCTTTTGGGGAACCCAGTGCAGTCTGACACCACGCAAACATGATGAATAGAAGAATGTAAACTGTCTAGCCTAGCAGTAATGAGTGCGTTTACATGCAGTCAATAATCCGATCATAATCAGATTTCTGCAGTTATCTGATTATTCAAATGGTTATGTAAACAGCATATTTTTTAGATCTAAAAATCCGATGAAGAAATCCGATAAAGAGAGCTGGATTTTAGCTCAGTAATCAGATTTCTCAATGCATGTAAACTCTTACTCGGATTTCTTTCAGATTTATATGACTGCACATGTGTGAAAACAGGCCGTGGTACCGGAAACACTTTTGGAGAGACGTTGAAACCAACTGCTTGATGAAATGAAGGATTTAAATATTCTTCATCTTCTAGATGATGTGTGTTCATATTTTCAGGTAAAGTGGCACAATGTTTAAACAAAAGCTGCGGCATGAAGTTTGAGTTATACATTACGTTTACGTCATGTCTTCTTCTGTGAGTTTATTGGCTGGTTTCAAAACAGAAATCTGATTACTGTCTGACTCGTAGACCTGGAGTTTCCCCATTATCGGATTATTAAGTTCATGTAAACGCACTCAGTGTGAGCTTTCACATGCATACCATATTAATATCCTCTGAAATGATCAAATAGGTGTGTTAGGTATTTCAACAAACTGAGTGCTGAGTGCTGTATTTCAACAAACTGAGTGCTCATTAGGTTGTTTGGGATTATTGTTAATGTTCTACACAGCTTGTCCAAACCTGGCAACGGTTGCTATGAAAGGATGCGTTTGTAGGCAGAGCATTGAATAGGTTGATTCACTGTGTCTTGGGCTGTGTTCAAATCCACATACTATACATACCAATGGTTACAAATTGTGGTAAACAGTCTGACACTACATTTACATTATGAGGGCAGTTGGTCGACAGCAAAACAGACGGAAAATTCTGCCACCATCAGAGGCAGCAGCAGCCTACCATGGTGGTCTAAGGTGTGTTCAGTTTAAAGGTCAATTTTCCCAGCTTTTGCTGTTAAACACAGCATTTGCGGATCAACCAGATGTTTTTTTGGGAGACATGGATGCTGAGTGTCTCACTGTTGAAGACCAGACACACCCAGCACTACAAAACAAAACATTAAAGGAGTACAGAATGTTAAACCATGACGAGGCACAGAGCAACACTTTTCCAACCCCAGCATGTAAACAGAATTACCAGTTAGTGCTCTCCTCCAAGCGTGTTGAGTCGTCCAGTTGTGTTGCATTAGCAGCAGTGTGAAAAGATGTTGAGATGAAAAGATGCATGTTCCAGCCTTCATCCTCCCAGCTTGGTAGCATCGTGTGATAGCAGGAGAGCAGGTGGGAATGACCACAACCTAATTGATGAGGAAAACATGTTTTTGAGCTGTTTTGACACAATATTTAGTTTGCGGTTTTGGACACAGCCCTGGCCAAAAGCCTGCAAATGGCCTGAGTGCATGAAAAAGTAGGCCTGTGCCACCTGCTGTGTTCACATACCTCTCAGTGGGCGGCTGAGGAAGCTACAATGAAATCAAAGCTGGTACAGAACAAGCTGTTCCACTCTCAGAGCCGTGGACTGCATACAGTATAGTGGATCTGTAGATGTATTGTAGTGTTATATTTCTGTGATGTTATGATGACCAGCTCAGATAAACAGACTCCTGTAGGTCCCTCTGAGAAGAGTAGACATTGTGTGAGTTTATAACGGCCCAACAACCAATTCACAGTAACCCTGCGATGACTTGGCACCTGTTTAAGTGTAGCAGCTCCCCACAAGGACAATGTAAGATATTAGAGGAGCAGCGTTTTCCTTTGGGAAGGGCTTGAGTGATGATTGTGTTCTTTTATATTAGTTGTCTTAAAATTGTGACTTTGGGAAAGATCTAAAACATGTTATGTGTTACTGATGAGCGTTTATGTACTTTATTTGGTGTGAGTGGGCTCTCGTAAAGTCATGTAAAACAATAAACTGTAAATACAACAAGTTTGACAGTGTGTAATAACATGACTACAAGTGTATAACGGAAAATGACTTCCTAGATGTGTTTATATGACACTGTAAAAATTTAGCTGTAAAAATTTCGCTGTAAAAATACGGTAAATTGTATCTTTACATAACAGCTATAGAAGTAATGCAACTCTGCCGCCAGTAATTTACTGTAAATTTAACAAAAGCAATAGCATTGAACATATTTATTCACCACATTTGCACTTTATATGCAGATAATATCTCAAATAAGCATTTTTAAATGCAAATACACATTTTACACACATTTTAACTTGGCTTGTAATTTTGCATAAACATGAACACAAACATGTATCTGGCAATATCAGTAAACAATAATACTTTTGTCAACATTTCAGTGTTCCAGCATTAAAACAATCAAATTAAAAGTAAATAAGCTCATATAAAATGTGAAAAAGTATTTAATACACCAAAACCTGAATATTCTGAATAAAACACTGAAAATGTGTTAAATGAAAATTTTAATTCTCGGTTGTTGTCATATCCCATAATGCTGTTCGGTGCATCTCGGTATTAGCCTCACAGTTATTTACTGTATTATTACAGAAAATATGTTAAGTTGATTTCACAATTAAATAATAAATACAGTATTTTACTGTGAAAATTAGTGTCAAATATTGTGAAATCCTCACAATAATTACCAGCGTCCTGTCAAATGTGTGAGGTGGTCAGCGGGGGGACCACAGTGGGGGACCACTGTAACAGTGTAACAGTTGTACTCATGATAAAAAAAGTACTGAATGAATGAAGACCCTCTTTCATTTCATAGTTTTAGACATTCAATTATATTAAAATTCAAATTGTTTATTTTTATAGCTATTACTGTTTTATTGCCAAATCATTTCTTGATTATTGGAGCTATTACTGTGTTTATTAGTGTCATTTGTTATTTCTATTTTATGAATTGATACATGCAAATATTTTCAAAAATCCCAAATAAAGGAGAAATTAAAGAAATCTAGACTAGATTTGTAGTGTCTAGTGCAACAAATTAAGACTAACTTATTAAAATGTGACACAGCACAAAATTATATAAATAGCTTTCAAATTACTGTCACTCTTTAGTACAGACAATGATTCTGTATAGAACCATGAGCACTCTAAGAACCCTTTGCATGCTTAAATTATTCTTTGCATCATGAAACGTTCTTCAGATTGATGGAGAATGTGCTGTAAATGGTTCTATATAGAACCTTTTTGAAAGGGGTTCTATATATATAGCACCAAAAAGAGTTCTTCTATTGCTACAATGTCAAGCTTTTAACAATAGAAGAACCCTTTTGGGTGCTATATAGAACCCTTTAATCATGCAGAAGGTTCTTTGAGCGCTCATGGTTCTATATAGAACCCTTGTGGAACCATCTCTTCTAAGAGTGTGCTGTTATTATGTCAAGCTTGTAATGATACACTCTTTGAAAAGATGGTTCTTTAAGGGTTCTTTAGTTTAAAAATGGTTCTATATAGAACAATGAACACTCACAGAACCCTTTGCAGGATTAAAGGGTTCTTTGCATCATGAAAATGTTCTTCAGAGTAATAGAGAATGTGCTGTACTGTAGATAGTTCTATGTAGCACCTTTTTGAAAAGGAACCTTTTCACCATGCAAAGAACCATATAAGTATTCAAATTTTTCAATATAGAACTTGTGTTTCTAAATACAACTACTGCCTTTACTAAAGAACCCTTGAAGAACCATCTATTTCAGGAGTGTAGGCCAGTTTACAGTACAACAAACAATTGTTACCACTGCCCCACACTTAAAAAGGATGGTTCTTTAGTACAGACAACGGTTCTACATAGAACTATGAACACTTAAATCCATGCTTAAATAGTTCTTTACACGGTGAAATGGTTCTTCAGATTGTGTTGTATAAAGTTCTATATAGAACCTTTTTGAAAATGGCACCAAAAAGGGTTCTGCTACTGTTACAGTGTCAAGCTTGCAATGATAGCAGGACCCTAGAACCAAGCACAGCACATTCTCCATCAATCTGAAGAACCATTTCACCAAGCAAAGAATAATTTAAGTATGTAAATGGTCCAATATAGAACTCATGTTTCTAAACAGAACTAAAGAACCCTTGTAGAACCATCTATGTTAAGGATGTAGGCCAGTTTACAGTATAACAAGCGTTACCACTGCCCCATGGCACTGTGCCAACTGCCCCTGGCATGAGGACAGCACCCTTATTGTGGAAAACGTGAACTATGTGCATGTTTTTGACTCTTATTATGTTAGTGGACAGATCAAATAGATGTTTGTGGAAAAATCATGTGATTTTGTGTGGCAGCGGATTGTTTAGGCAATAAGCCACTCCAGGCAGTTTTAGAACACCCGTCCCGTGATAAAATCGCAGTAACCCACGGCCTCTTGTGGCTTATTGCCTTTATAAAACGTCGGTCGACATAAAATATATTAAAATGCACAATGTTTTAGACAATTATTTAAGTTATTATTAATAATAACCGACATAAACAAGTATTCCGCCAAGAAATGTAGTTCCTTTAGAGTACGGTATCGTTGCTAAGCAACCATTGGCGCTGAATGAGGACGACAAGGTTCAGTCGCCAGTCGCTGTAAACTGCGGTCATTTCATTATTTCTTAAAACTTTTTTAATTTAACAGTGAACATATGATAACACAGTACTGTTTAAATCAAAACCTTCAGTTTAAAAGTACTTTTTGGTCACCAAATTACCACCGCGAGTCTTCTGCCAGTCTGACGACGCCTCTTTTCTCTCGCTGAGGCTGAATCTCAAACGGCTCCCTGCTCCCTACATAGTGCACTACGTAGGAATTTAAATACTGACTTCTGCACCCTAACAATGCAAAATATCGCCAAAAATGGTCATTTGGGATTCATTAGCCTTCATACTCGACAAGCAGTGCAGTATCTGACAGCAGAAACTAGAATTTCTAAACTTAATGTTACACAGCTCACTATTTAGCTAGGGAGCACAGAGCCGTTTGGGATTCAGCCTGGGTTTGACGCTACTTCTCACTGAAACATGGACATTTGAAGTGTGTAAGCCATTCAGGTGACATTCTGTAGACTTATGTGTTGCCGTTTTGAGTGAATGTCGTGAGTAACTTATTACTTTAATTCAAGCCTTCAAGTGATATTAATGTTGGAGTTGTTTAGCATGTTTGCTCTCTTTTAGCCTGTTGGCTAGCTGACCAGCCTAGTTCTAGTTAAGAAAATAAGTTTTCAGACCCTCAGTTTAAACGGAAAACGGGTTCTTACTTCATCAGTAGACTCAGTGTTTTACAGAGCCCCTACGGGGCCGTGGTTTAAAAATAGTAAAAGTTAATGAATTCCCTCGCAAATGTTTTGCGTTCCCTCACAAAATATATGCATTCCCTATAATATAATAATCCCCCAACATATAATATCAGACAGCAAGCAAACATAGGACCGGAGGTGCCCAACGACATTGCCTACGTTAGAGCTTTGTTTTCAGCATAGCTAACGTTAAAGGCCGTTTTCCCAGCTTCGCCAGTCTGAGCTGAGTTTATTCAGCAATTGTTCTCTGCAGTGTCTGTAAATGTAGCTTTTACTGTATGAGGACACTCGATCTCAGTCTCAGTTCGCTCACTAACAGGATAATCATGTTTGATTTTGAGAAGCAACACAATGTCTTTATATTTCAATCCAGAATCAACGTAAAATTCAATGAGCTGCTCCGTCTCTGAGCTTAAGCAAAGCACAGCTTTTGGAAGCGAATGCAAACCGTTTGCATCATAATGCAGAACATTTGCGAGGGAACGCATTTCATTTGCAAGGGCATGCAAAACATTTGCAAGGGAGCAAATTTTATTTGCAAGGGCACGCAAAACATTTTCGAGGAAACGCATTTTATTTGCAAGGGCATGCAAAACATTTGCAAGGGAACGCATTTCATCTGCAAGGGAGCAAATTTTATTTGCAAGGGCACGCAAAACATTTTCGAGGAAACGCATTTCATTTGCAAGGGCATGCAAAACATTTGCAAGGAAACGCATTTTGCTTTCAAGGGCACACAAAACATTTGCAAGGAAACGCATTTCATTTGCAAGGGCACGCAAAACATTTGCGAGGGAACGCATTTTATTTTCAAGGGCATGCAAAACATTTTCGAGGAAACGCATTTTATTTGCGAGGGCACCCAAAACATTTGCGAGGGAACGCATTTTACTTGCAAAGGCACGCAAAACATTTGCGAGGGACCGCATTTTACTTGCAAAGCCACATTTGCGAGGGAACGCAGTGTCAATAACTTTTTTTAACCACGGCTCCGCACTCCGTAGTGCTCCATGCGATCAGCGTTGGAGTCAGAGATGAATCCGTTAACAGCAGAAGTGTTCATCCGCGCCGTGGCGCAGTGATACAGAGTTCAGTTTGTTGTGAGGCGGTCATAGCCGAGGCTCAGCCAAGTAAATAAATTAAACACGTTTATAAATCAGCTTTACTAATGGGCTAAGTTATTGATAATGGATTTTAGTTGTAGAAGCAGCTTTTCCCACTTTATCTCTCCATCTAGGAGAGTCAGATCCTCTCATATTCTCGGTGGGAAAACAAATATCAGCATATTTCAGCACAAAAGTGCAGATAAGCTCCTATTTACATGAAACTAACAACACTCGAGTCGCGCTGAGCGGTTTTGATGAACCATTAAAACCTGCACAGACCGAAACGCGCGTATAAACAGCGCCCTCATGCGGTGAAACGGCCAACATCAACCTGCTCGGACCTCAAAACGACACAGTCCAGCGTCTTATTTCTGCTCGTTGAAACGTTTGTTCACTTTGTGCTGTTTGGATTTGTCCCTCAAATCCTCGGAAGGGCTGCTACGGTACATGTGAAGCAAGTTTTGGGGGGGTGGCGGGGGGCTTCTTTTGTGAGAGCTTTTTTTGTGACAGGCCTTGTCTGCCGCGGCTGAGCTCTGCGATGATTGGTCCACAGACACGTCAATCAAAGCGCGCGGCGGGTGATTTGTTGCGGGTGCGTCTCAAACCAACCCTAGATAGATACTAGCTAGGGAACGAGAGTAAGCGCCCTTAACACGCTATTTAGGGCAGTGCCTCTCAACCCTGGTCCGGGACGCTGACTGTCCTGCACATTTTTGGGCTTCTCCTGCTTTAACACACCCACTTTAACTGGGCTGCTAATGAGCTGATTAATTGGACGAGGTGAGTTTGGAGTTGGGAAAAGACTAAAAAGTGCAGGGCAGTGGGCCTCAAAGCACTGATTTAGGGGACTAGATTTAGATCAGGGGCGTAGTTCAAAACTGGCTATTTGCTTGAACTGGACACCAGGCATCTTTTCTTTTTGTGTAACCGCTGGTGCATAGGTTGTTGTCGGGGGTCAGAACGCACACTATGTAGCAGTGCATGCTGGGGACTGTAGTGCATCTCAGGCTGAAACGGGCTAATAAGAACAGAAACTTCTAAATAACTTCATGGGCCGAACAGGACTGTGTCACTGGCCTGACTTGGCCCGCGGGCCTTGCGCTTGACACATGGTCTTCAGATGCAGCCCCCGGAAAATGCTACAAGGGGAAGATCAGCTAGATTGATGGACTAAATCCGTACAGCCTGCTTTTCTCCAGAGTTCAGAACATTCCAGTGCTTGATATTTCATGAATACTAATAAAAGTGGCCACCAAGACTTTTAAAGAGTAAACTCACACATATATAAACTGAAGTCAGCTTCTTATTCACCAGCTTCTCATTTGAATTTTCCATTCCACCTTAAATGATGCTGCAGTTACACTAAGGGGCCTTAAATGTAGAACAAATCACTAAAGTAATCGTAACCTTAATAAATGCATTAATTTATCTCAACAAATGCAGATTAATCAACAAATACCTTAAACTTTGGCTTGGAAATGTTTGATGAGCAGATAACGAGCAGCTCAGCAAAGCAGCTGTTAGACAAATCTCATTGGCTGATCTAACGCCAGAGCTCCAATGACATCGCAGTCGTGCTGCCGCCATTTTGGCAGACAACATCATTCATTCAGCAGTGCTGTGGCGGTTTGTAAACAGATAACAAAGCCATAACAGATCCAGCGCAGACAGTAAAACACGTTTTTGGATCACTTTTTTATTTCATTTTTAAAGCGTATTAACTGATATATTTGAATGTATTGCCTCGATTTAGCTGGATTTGTTCTGATAGGCCAGAGAAAAGAAATATTCTAGATGAGATCTCCTCTTGATCTCAGGTTCTTCTCCTAGACACAGTTAAGTCCAGTTTAAAATCAGAATGAGACTTAAGCCATTTTCCCCTGTTTCTGAACTTTGTCTCCTGAGAAATATCCCTTAGATTTTCTCACTTTGGTCAAAATGTTGTCACACATGTGGCTTAACTCTTTAGTGTCTGACTCATCTCAGCCTGGACTCAGTTGAATAATATTTCCATAAGAAAATATAAGGTAAGTATCTTACAGGTAAGTAAGATTCTGGAATAAACACTGGTTTGAGGCGGCAGTTCCAGAGGATAGAGTTGAATTAGATACTATGTACCAGTATTTATGAAGTGCAGTTTGAAGCTGGCATATCGTTTATGTGTAATATTTTAACTGTTCAAGAGAGTGATGGCTTGTGGGAAGAAGCTCTTTTGTAGCCTGGATGTCCTGATCCTCATCTGGCTGAAGCGCCGGCCTGAGGGAAGGAGCTGGGGCAGGTGGTGTCCGGGGTGAGAGGGGTCTGTGGAGATCTTCTCTGCACACTTCCTGGTTCTGGAGGCATGCAGCTCCAGCAGTGTGGGCCACTTAACTCCAATAGTCCTCTCTGCAGACCTGATGAAAAGAACTCATGCTTTTCTCCTTCATCACCAGAACTTCTCACAGTGAAATGCTGATGTTTATCTCCTCTTTTCTCCTGAGGGGGGTTCAGAAATCAACGATCCTTAATCCGTTAATATAATATTGAGATCTGCTTTATTTCTCTGAGACAATCGTAAGAAAGAATTTCTTTCCTCTGATAGCAAATGAAAGCTGAAATCTTTTCGAGGTCATTCTGATCTATTTTGCTACTTGTGGTCTTCAGCCACCTGCAGGGCTGTAACTGCAGTAATGGTGATGAGATGAGCTCTACCAGAGCACAGAGTCACAGCTTACCTACCAACATGGTGACGGGGTCTTCTTAGTGATGGGATAAGTGTTACCAGATCTCACGGGAGAGAAAAGCAACCAGGTCTATGGAAACGAACCCAAAAGAAGCAACTTGGCTCTAAAAAAAAAACTAAAACAGGCAGCTGTACCACACCGTGTGAGATAGAGAGGCTAAAAAAGTTACACATAGCCTGCTGGGCTTTGACTGGCATCTCAATTAATGTATATGTATTCATTTTTTCTGCACGTCACCCTCATAGTCCCTGCCGTTGTTAATGAACTAGCCAAAGAAACTCCATCAAGGATGGACAATCAATGACATGATTTTGATTTGTTTTGGTTTCTGTGAGGAAGTGAAGGAGGGAACAGGGTTGTGGACAAACTAGCAGTTTCACTTTATTAGCATAGTGGAGAGAGAGACAGGATCAGGGAGTCGAAACAAGCGACTATACTTTAGAAACAAGATCAAAAAACCACAACCCACAACTACCAATAGCAACTTTACAGAAAAAAAAACCCAAAGTTGCCTATAATATGTGGACATGGCAACAGTGGACGCAATACTATATATGACTATTGTATTGAATACAATGTTATATTTTGTTTTGTAGTGGAATAAAAAAGAAAGAAAAGGAAACAAACAAGAAAAAACAAAAAAGGGCTCTTATACTGTTACAAGCTTGACATCATAGCAACAGAAGAACACTTTTTGATGCAATGTAGAGCCATTTTTCATAAAGATGTTATATAGAACCGTATGTTGTGACAGCCGATTGTTTTGGTGCCCACAACATTGTCACATTGAATGTCAAGGTTGAAATGTAACTCCTCAGAAAGTTGTGACATTGTTATCTGACAACATTGGGACAACGTAGTGGCAGCGTTGTCAGTCCATTCTCACAACCTCCTAGAATCCTTCATTAATTCCCTTATGTTGTGCATGGAACTCCATGTAGTAGTCATAATACCGTAAGACAGGGGCGTCCAGGGCCAAATGTGGCCCTAGGATTGGTTTTAATCTGCCCTCTGTCCTGTTGCTACTGCTCCTTTCACTTGACGGTGGCAGCAGTGCTGTAAACCTACAATTAATTTACAATTAACCTGCAAATTAATTTACTGAATGACATTCAGTCACAACTCCACAATAACAGTGCAGCTGACAGTGACCACCGTCCGTTTCAAGAGCGCTGAAATACTTATTCATCAACAGCTGTAAAAAATGTTTACCTCCTATGTCAAGAGACTGTAATGAATTTTATTTATTTATTTATTACTTTATTTATTTAACTGTTGTATAAAAGCAATAGAACACTCGAGGTCGTGTGTTATCGTGAAATAACATCACGGCTGTGATTTGGTCGCCATAGATCATCACAGCCGTGATGTTATTCGTGATAACACACTCCTCGAGTGTTCTATTGCTTTCATACAACAGGTACATAAATAAAGTAATAAATTAATAAACTGGGCCGTGAACGCGGCGTTTAATATGTTTTAATGTTCGCAGTTCCTTCACCAAATTATAGTTCCTTAACAAGCAGCTTGTTGCAACGTCAGAGTAACGAGCTCCGCCCACTCGCTGCAGAGCCGGCAGTTCGTTCTCCAGCTCCTTACACTACATTCCCAAACTGTCATCACCACTGAGCAGCTTTTCAGTCAGCAGCTGTGACAGAAGAACAGCTAAACAACCTGGAACTGTCCAGAAATGAACCGAACACCACTCAACAAACGAGTAGTCTCATCTGACCAAATCGGCTGTCGGTCAAATGTGATCTTTAAAGTGTCCATTTTCTGTTTGTGACAAAGTAAGAAGTAAAAACGTTCAAATGGCTTGAGCGTCTCCTACAGCTGTCAAAGTCGTTGCTTAGCAACAGCGTCTCAGCGGAGTGATACAGTGTTTGTGAAAAACCTGTGATGTTATGGTGAAATAACAGCACACTTAGAACGCCTCTCAACCAATCAGCTCGCGTGGCCGGAAACTAACTGTTGTATAAATTACAATACATCATAAAACCTAGCATGGACATTAAACAAAAACTAAAGCAGCTTTTTATCAGAGGGAATTCAATATTTGTATAACAATTATTACTTGTTCTGTATGTTTGTGTTTTCCATATTTTGAATACAGAATATATGAAATAATTTAGGAATGACATTTTGGTAAAGAATGACCAGCTCAGGTATTTCAATGGAGTCCTTTCTGGCCCCTTTGAAGAAGATTCGGACACCACTGCCCTCTGACAACGTTATTGAATAATGAGGTTGTGACAGCCTTGTCCAGGCAACGTAAACAGCCCCACCTTTTGACAACGTTGTAGAAACGTTGTAAGAAAGTAGACAACATTGTGACAATGTTGTGTGTTTGCTGGGATACAACACGTTCTCCATCAGTCTGAAGAACCGTTTCACCATGCAAAGAACCATGTAGCCTCTTAAACTCCTTGGAACCACCGGTGGTTCCAAAACGCACTTCGTCATATTCTTCATAACTTCCATATTTCATAAGCTACATTCAGAAGGTGGGGGTCGCATGAGAGCTGTAACTGTCTTCTTTCCAGTCAAATAGATGGGTGATGTCATTTTAAACCCTTATAATAAAAGAAGCTGAACTCAGTTTTTTGTCTGCTGAAAGTCGACCCATTTTTCACAAATCTGGGCTATAAACTATAAACAGATGGCGTCTCTTCAGTGATCTGCTCTGTAAAAATCATTTTTATAAAATAATACAAAAAGCGTCTAAGATTTCTGGCTTTCAGTAGTAAAGTGTAAGCATATAGCAACATGTGTGATCATAAAACATGTTCTGTTAATTTGAGGGAAACTTTTACAAAAAATAAATAAATAAATAAAATAAAAATGTATTTATTTCATGCAGTCATGCAAATTCAGATGGACAAACCAAAATAAACCCTGGAGAATAAGAGGTGAAGCATAATGGTTCTATATAGAACTCATGGTTCTATATTGAATCTAAAGAACCCTTGAAGAACCATCTATTTCGAGAGTGTGGTTGTTGTTATTGAGTGTCATGACTGGTTTCTGGATTGGCCCTAGAAGAAGTCTGAAGCCCTAGTTAGTGCGCTAGGGTGTAGGGCTCGAGCTGTCGGATCGAGACTCCTCCCTCGACTCGCCTCCACGCTCCGCCCGCTCCCTACGCTGGAGGGAGTACTTCCGGTAGGCCAGCATGCTCTGCGGAAGTTGAATTGTTGCAGTCGGAGGGTGAAAAAGCGGCGGAGAAACAAAAACCCCCGAAAAAAAGGAGAGAGAGAGAGACGGAGGAAGAGAAAGCGGGGGATAAACGCACAGAGCGGACGCTCGGAGAGCAGCCGGAGAGGCGGGCTGGTCTGAGAAGAGGCCCCGGGTCCGCGGCGGTGATGGAGCCCTCAGCGGCCAAAGGCAGCAGGACACAGGGGCGCCTGCTGGCCGCCACCAGCCTGGACGCCAAAGACGAGCTGGAGGAGGTGAGAGCGGAGCCGGACAGACCCACTATAACACCGATATTACATCCCGTAGATACCCAGCAGACCTCGCCTCTGCCCGCCAGCCAGCGCTGGAAGTTAACCTCACAGCCGAAACGCACAATAGGAAGCGCAGCAGGCTGAGATCTGTCTGAGCCACAGGCTGCCAGCGCGACTCTTCCCTGGCAGTTTCCCTCAGTTTTGACACGTCTCGATCTTATGTGATGTATTTTAGCCTAAACCGATCTGCGGTTCTCCCATAGACACAGATCCCTCCCCTATAAATGTGCGTTAAACCCCTTCATAGTCAGTCAGCATGAAAACAACAGCAGAATACAATAAGAGCAGCAGGCAGTGGTGGCCGGCAGAAGCTGCCAGTGCTGGCTGTTTGTTGAAGTTTTGACGTGTCTCTGTTTTGTATGGTGTAAATTGATCTGCGGTTCTCTGTCAGACACGTTTTCAGGCTTAAATTTACAGTAAAGCTCTTCTCTGCCAAGTCAGCGTGACAACAACAATGTAGATTCAGAAGGAACAGCAGTCTGAGGTCTCTTAGACCAGCTGCCAGTGGATTTATTTACAAGCTGTTCTGACTTTTCTCAGTTTATGATGATGAAAATTGATCTGCGGTTCTCCCTAAACCACATATTCACCCTTAAATGTACAGTAAACCTCTTCTCTGCCAGTTAGAGTGAAAACAACAGCGTGGATACAATAGGTGCAGCAGCAGGCTGATCTGTCATAGAAGCTGCCAGTTGATTTCTTTATGAAATTTTTTCCTGAAGTTTTGACTTTTCTCAATTTAATATGGTGTAAATTGATCTGCAGTTCTCCCCCAAACACAGTTTTCAACCATAAATGTATGTTAAACCACTTCTCAGTCATTCAGCACGAAACCAACAACATACATACATTAAGAGCAGCTGCCTGTGGTCTGTAGCAGAAGCTGCCAGTGCTGGTTATTTGCTCACATTTTGAAATATTTCTATTTTTTATGGTGTAAATTAATCTGCGGTTCTCCCTCAAACACATTGTTCACCCTTAAATGTACGTTAAACCACTTCACAGTCAGTCAGCATGAAAACAACAATGTAAGTACAAAAGGAACAACCGTCTGATCTGTCATACAAGCTGCCAGTGGATTTCCTTACAAGCTTTTGACTTTCTCAGTTTAATATGATGTAAATTGATCTGCGGTTCTCCCTCAAACACATTTTCACCTGTACAGTAAACAGCTTCTCTGCCAGTTAGCTTGAAAACAACAATGTGAATACAGTAGGTGCAGCAGCAGTCTGTGATCTGTCATAGGAGCTGCCAGTGGATTTCTTTGCAAGCTACTTCCTGAAGTTTTGACTTTTCTTAATTTAATATGATGTAAATGGATCTGCGGTTCTCCCTCAGACACATTTTGACCCTTACATGTACAGTAAATCTCGGCCAAGTCAGTATGAAAACAATAGCGTTAATACAATAGGTACAGCAGCAGTCTGATCTCTCTCAGAAGCTGCCAGTTGATTTCTTTATAAAGTTTTATGAAATTTTTCCTGAAGTTTTGACTTTTCTCAATTTAATATGGTGTGAATTGATCTGCAGTTCACCCCCAAACACAGTTTTCAACCATAAATGTATGTTAAACCACTTCTCAGTCATTAAGCATGAAACCAACAACATACATACAATAGGAGCAGCAGCCTGTGGTCTGTAGCAGAAGCTGCCAGTGCTGGTTATTTGCTCACATTTTGAAATATTTCTATTTTTTATGGTGTAAGTTAATCTGCGGTTCTCCCTCAAACACATTGTTCACCCTTAAATGTACGTTAAACCACTTTACAGTCAGTCAGCATGAAAACAACATAATAATTACAGCAGCAGTCCGCGATCTGTCATACAAGCTGCCAGTGGATTTCCTTACAAGCTGTATCCCGAAGTTTTGACTTTCTCAATTTAATATGGTGTAAATTGATCTGCGGTTCTCCCTCAGACACATTGTTCACCCTTAAATGTACGTTAAACCACTTCACAGTCATTCAGCATGAAAGCAGCACCAAGCTACAATAGGAGCAGCAGCCTGTGGTCTGTGGCAGAAGCTGCCAGTGCTGGTTGTTTGCTAAATTTTTTGCCAAGTTTCTTAGCTTGAGCAGGTGTGGCAGATACGGTTGGAACTAGACTCTGCAGGAAGGTGGATCTCGAGGACCAGAGTTGGTAACCACTGATATATTGAGTAATATAAATTATTAATAATAATAACAAGTGAGTTCAAAGTCTTGAAAGATGTCAATCAGCAGGAAAACAACAAATATGCGCATTAAGAAAAATGTCTAATAACGAGATTCGGTAGATTAAAAATGATACTGTAATTATAAAAATACTATTAGAGATGCTGTAAATTAGTACGCAGTTCTTCTCAAACACTGTTTTCACAGTCGTATGCAGAGGTTTGGACTCCGCTGCTCAAATGACACGTTTTGTTGATTTTCTCAGTGAAAATAAGTGAACACATCCTGTTTAAGGGACAAACTGAAATATGACATCATTCTGCATATTTTAATGCACAATTTCTGTTTATTTTCTGAGTTTATAATGTTGGGAAAAGTGAAACATAACACATACAATGTGCCACAACTTTTGCACAGGCCACATTTTATGTTTATTTTTTCCCAATATGTTAAATTCAGCAAATAAACACTGATTGTGTATTAAATTGTGCCGTGTGCTCTCTGTAGAAGATGTGTCATTTGGCCAGGGGTGTCCAAACTTTTGCATATGTTTGTTTACGTTACATCTCACCTGTGTTGCTCAGCATAAACACAGTAGTCTGTGACGGAAAGCGTTATCACCATTGACTAATCGTTTCATCATATCTTGATTTATATGATTTATACCAGTGTATACCAACAGCATAGCCATCCACAATCAGAGGTTTCAGACCAGAACAAAAGGATCTCTAAGGGTCAGTATAATTAGTTGGTGGTCGGGGTCGGGGGGCTGTAAATGCAGGAACACAGTGATTTGGAAGTGGAGTGCACTTCCGACTTTGTGCTCTTAAATTGAGCATTGTATATGGTACTGAGATTAAAGCCCCAATGAGGGATTTCAGAAGAACTAAAATGTGATTAAAGGCTGCAGCTTGTGGGCGTGTTATCCTCCTGAACTTCATAGCAGCGGTTCCTGATGCAGGAACAGAAAGTCAGTGATAAAACAGACACTGAGAACATCTGCGTGGTTTAATTTGCATTTACAGTCAGTTGTGCTGAAATTACACCTGGACAGTAGATTTGTAGATGTTGTGGTGGTGGAGAAGTGACGGTAATAGAGACACAAAGTCCACTCACATATAGTCGTATGTAAAAGTTTGAACACCGCTGGTCAAATGACATTAGTTTTCTCAAAATAAGCTAAAACACCCTCTACAAGACAAAAACTTAAATATGGCATATTTCTGAGACTTTTAGTGCACAGTTCTTTTATTTGCTGAGTTTAACATGTTAAAATAAAACATGCAATAAAAACATGCCATAACTTTTGCACAGGCTGTGTTTCATGGTCTGTCTCATATGTTAAATTAAGCAGATATTGTGTAATTGTGTATTAAAGTGTGCAGAAGTGTGTTCTCCGTAGAGGATGTGTCACTTATTTTCACTTAGAAAATAAACTAAACATGTAATTTGGCCAGGAGTGCCAAAACTTTTGCATACGAGCGTATATGCATGCTGTCTGTGCTCAGAAAGCAGCTGCTGGTAATGGCAGTTTGCTCAAGGATGTTTGCTGGACATTATAATATGATTATCTAACATTGTGAAATAAAACTGTACGATGTGATTATCAGGTTGCATTATAAAGGTCTTATGATGTTTGTCTGGTTGTTTGATAAAGGTTCCTAATATGATCCTTGTGTTCCACATTGTTGTTTTGCTCTTAACGCACTCTGTTTTTGTGTACTTGCCTCAGCCTGCGCGCTCGCTTACTGACCAAATCCTGGTGTGTTTGTGTTTCAGAGGTTGGAACGGTGCGTAGCAATCACGACATCCATCACCAACGGGCTGTCGGAACGAGAAGCCAACGATGCCCTCACTGCCCACGTGAGTGACACTCTTTCACCCATTCACGTGGCACAGTAAAGCCAGGAAGCCAGAACAAACACAGTATATAAATACAGTACAGTGTGAACATCTTAGGCATCTAAGAAATATTATCTGGAATATTATCTATTTGTTTCAAAATCAATAACATTCAAATAAATAGAGATAAATAAACAATCCACTGTGAGTTCATGTGTGAGAGTGTTAGTTTAAAGGGCCCATATGCTACATTTCTTTTGTTTTCTATTTTGTCCCTTGAGGTCCACTTATAACATTTGTGGACATACCAAAATAAAATATTGTAATGTAATTGTATAAATATCAGGACATATAGGTGAGTTAGTTTAGATTAGTCTCTGTATCGGTACTCGATATCAGCCGATACTAAAGGATCAGGAATCGGTATCAAAAGGGAAAAGTTGTATCGGTG
This sequence comes from Colossoma macropomum, assembly GCF_904425465.1. Lineage (NCBI taxonomy): Eukaryota > Metazoa > Chordata > Actinopteri > Characiformes > Serrasalmidae > Colossoma > Colossoma macropomum. Next base: position 223,442 of record NW_023495463.1, read on the forward strand.
CATCTCTAGTTTTATGTTTCAAAAATAGTTATAATTAATTTTTACATGACAGTTTTCCAGCCTTTCTTTATACCTTAGAATTAAACAGGCTGTTTTTGTTACTCTGCCCTTAAGACTGTTCTATGTAAATGAACTCTCTTCTGATTGGCTGCTCTATATTGTGCCTGTATTCAAAAAGCAGGCAGGGCTGAAACACTTCTTATAACTTCGGCATGAGTGGACGGGGCTAAATTTGCTATAGGCTGTATAGGTAGATATTACAGATATTACATTATTATTAATAATAATCAACATAAACAAGTATTCTGCTATAAAATGTAGATCCTTTAGAGTATGGTGTTGTTGCCAAGCAACCATGGACCGCTGAATGAGGAGATGAATGTTCGGTCGGTAATCTTTGTATATTGCAGTCATTTCATGAACTTCTTAACTTTTTGTTGCGTAACAATAAACAAAAGATAACACAGCACTGTTTTATACACAAACTTTCCCTTTATCAGTACCTTTTGGTCATGAAATTACCACAGCAAGTCTTATTTAGCGCCAATCCAGCGGCGCCCCTCAATTCAGTTGCTGTGAGGTGGTCATAGGTGTAAGTATATCGTGGATTTTTCAACGGTTTCAAGCGCGGCTCAGCCAATCAGATTTCAGGACCGGAACTCTCCGTTTTGTAAATGTAATTTATTTGGTTCTGATGACATCACAGAAACTCAAATTCAAAACAGGCTGTTTTTCCTGTTTTCCTGTTTTGTTTCCACACTTATAAAAAAGAAAAAAGGAGGAAAATTCTGTTTTTGGTGATATGGGCCCTTTAATTTCATGTCCAGATTTCTTCTTGTGGATGTCCAGTATTTACTGGTACCATCTAAACCCTAGTTTATCAAATCAATCCTTCATTAAATTAAATCTGTTTTCGCTGATTAAATTAAACAAATGCAGTGGCTGGAGTGAAGGAGGAAGCCAAACCTGTATTTATTTAACCAAGTTATTAAGTCCCACATTCTGTTTTTCTCATGTATTTTTACCCTGAAAACTCCTACAGTTAGGATGTTTGTGTGGTTTATGTACCAAAAGCAGTGAAGATGCACAGCGATATCTGAATTGCATCGACGGCAGAAGACATTTGCATTAAAATATTGGCATCAACCCACAAGTCATTTGTACAAGACCATTTTTACAAACCTCTTTTTATGCTTTAGAATTAAACAGGCTGTGTTTGTCACTGTGACTCACATATTTAAATTAGCCTGTGTTCTGATTGGCTGCCCTGTATTGCGCCTGATCCAGAAAACAGTTTGGGCTAAAACGCTTTTTATGACGTCAGTGTGAACGGGCACAAAAAAATCAAAACAGGCTGTTTTTGCAGCTTAGTTTGCATGAACAGTATGAAATGAGGAGTGAATGGTACAGTTTGAAATGTTACATCAGACTCTTTTGTTTCAGTTAAACAAGGAAAATTTGTTTTTCCGTGATATGAGCCCTTTAATTACTTAATTACCTGTTATGTTTTACTGTGTTTATTCTAATTTATATATTTATTATAATGTTCTATAGTATTTTTGCTGACAAACGTACGGTGAGTATATACAGTCTGAGCAAAAAAGGTTCTATATGGCACCAAAAAAAGGTTCTTTGGCTTGTAACAATAGTGGAACCCTGCTGAATAGAACCATTTTCAAAAAGGGTTCTGTATAGAACCATCTACAGCATGTTCTCCCTCATTCTGAAGAACCTTTTCACGATGCAAAGAACCCGTTAATCATGCAAAGGGTTTTTGAGTGTTCATGGTTCCATATTACTAAAGAACCCTTGAAGAACCGTCCTTTTTAAGACTGTAGTTTTAAAGTATGTTCATGGCTGCCCGAGTTTTAGCACAGATCTATATAAGTGAAAATATCTTTTGGCAAAAGAAGTAGATTTTTGTTGTTGTTGTTGAAAATTGTGTCTGTGTTGAAACAGCCTAACCACTTCAACTTAAACAACAATAATGAGGCAACATTCTCCTGTGATTATATGAATGCAGTATTCATAATAGTACATAATAGTGATCATAATAATGTTAGACAGGAACAGGATGAAGTTAAACAGTGTCCTGACAGTCTGTGAATAGGACGTTCCCTATTTGCTTTTCTGTTCAGCTTATTTGTCTTATAAATTCTCTGGTTGTAATAAACCATCAAATCTGCATCAGACGTCTCATTATCTGGGCTGACATCTGACCCTCTCACCACCGGTCAGCACAAACAAAGAAACAGGATCTGTTTTCCTGGAGTTTGAATCCAACCTAAATTCAATTCTTTTGAATGAAGTTGATCTAAATGGGTGTAATTACAGCGGTACTTGCGTTTGATTCAGACGTCCTCTTGAGTAAACAGCTGTAGATGGCGTTTACTCTTTTGGCTGGACAGTTCATTTTCAAACAAGTGGTAAAATAAACAAGGGGTTTGTTCGTCAATCTCACTTATCTTTATCCTGGCCAGCAAAGATGTTGAGAGGCTGATGTTACGGCTGCCGTGAGTAGTGTTTTGAAAGCCCAGATTTCAGTTGCATCATCGAGTTGTGCACATTATTACCACAGATGGACTTTTTGGATGTCTTCTTGCAGGTTATTTGTTCTGTTCTGTCATTTGTTTTGTATTTTTAAACACCATTCGGGTGGGATTCATTTTACATAGTTTTAGATTTATTACTGATGGTTCACAGTGATTTTAGACCCATTCAGTCTGTTAATGTCTGTGAGCTTCCATACCAGTAAAGATTCTGGCACCTTTTAGCTGCTATAAAACAAACCACACAAATAATCCCAGGTTATATTAATCTGGTGCAAATTGGTATCATGTTCTGTGGAAAAGGAGTTTTCTTAAGTGTGGATTCACTTTAAAAAGCATTTACTGTTGTTCTCTGTGGAGAAAATCAAATCAATATGTTTTGTCCTTTCTAAAGTGACTCTGAACATTTAAAGACCCCATTTATATCATGGAAAACAACACTTTTCTCACTTTGTTTGAAAAATACCATTCACTCCTCGTTCCATATGGTCCACAAATGGTTACTAAGCTGCAAAAACACCCCATTTGGAATTCATTGTGTTTGTGATGTCATGAAAACCTGCTCATTTACATATATCCACCTATTCAGCCAACAGCGGTTTAGCCCCGCCTATTTACATTGAACTTATAAGGAGCATGTGCTACTTTTTTTAATGAGGCACGACACGGGACAGCCAATCAGAGCAGAGGTCATTTATATATATATCAGTCTAAAGGCAGCCTGATTAATTCTAAGGCAGACATGTCAAACTGGGGACCTTCTAGGCCAAAGTGCTGCAAAGATTAGTGTTTACCCTCATCTAACGCTCTAAATTCAGCCCATGCTAATTAGCTGATGAGCTGAGTCAGGTGTGTTTAATGAGGCAGTGTGCTGAAGTCTGCGGTGTTCTGGCCCACAGGGACTGGAGCCTGACACATGGGTTTTAAAGCATGGTTGTTAAATCATAGGTTATTTTAAAATGGTTTATTGTTTTTTGGTACAGAAACATCACAGAAACATTACTAAAAAAATATTGACTGTAAATTCACAAGCTAATCACAATACCAGTTACGTGCTGCATTCACTTATGACAGATTGTGATGATTTCTACTGTTTTTGGAGTGAAGGCAGTGCATAAAATCGAGAGGCCACACCCATCTCTGTAATTAAGGCTGAGATGTCTTATCCCGTGCAAATTGTAACATTACATTATCTTTATAACAGGTGTTAAATTACATCACCTCACCTCCCTGTGAAAAACGAGTCCTGCTTGAATAGTGCTTTAGTGTAGTTTTTTACACCCAGAATGGTGCATTACGGCAGTCGTTTTCATTCTGCCTCAAGTCTTCAGGGGATTCTTTATTGGTAATATAAAAACGTGATTTTGTTTAAGAGGAGTTAAATAATGTGTCTGGGTGTTTTTGTGCAGGTGTGTAAGGGTCCTCAGCAGCATGAGGAAGTGTGCCTTGGCCTATTCACTCTGCTGCTCACTGAGCCTCCACAAGCACAACGGGTAAGGCATACACACACACACACACACACACACACACACACACACACACTGATTCAGACACGATGTCATCTGTGATGATGAATAACTCTGCGTTCTGAAGTCATCGACGGCTCTGTGTCTGGTGGCATCTACGACTTCAGAAGCTTCTGTATGAGGACAAGCCACGTGCCGTGTGCTTACGTAATAACAATTGATGAACCGTGACTATTTGGGTGAACACATCCTCTACAGAGAACACATTTCTGCACATTTTAATGCACAATTACTGTTTATTTGCTGAACTTAACATATTGTAAAAAATATTATTGACACCTCTTTATATTTTATGATTTTTTTTCAATGTGTTAAACGCAAATAACATAAGAAATAATATGAAATTTGGAGGTGTTTGAACTTATACAACTGTAGTTTAGCCATTCTCTGTTAATTATGGACTTTCAAAGCTTGTAAAAAAACATGACATGAATATATTTGAATATATACCTTGTGTGTGTGTCAGTTTTACAGTGACTCTTTTGGTTAAGCGTCCTGGCAAAGAGCTGTTGCTGTTGCTCATTTTTTTTAACTGGCTGAAACCTGGTTTGACTACTGCTCGTATCTTCAGAGATGTATCTAGAACTTCCAGTAGGCCTAGAGCCCCTGTGTCAAACAAAGGCAAAATTATTTTAATTTTCTATTAATATTAGCCCATTTTACTCTGAGCTGCACTACAGTACCCACCCCCTCCCCAACAACGATCTGTGGGACAGCACCACAAAAACAAAACAGATGCCAAGTATCTAGTTCAAGCAAATGAACAGTAAAAAAAAAAAACCTACTGTACACTGGGGACGTTAAAAGAGGTTTAACAGGTCTCTGCAGCTAATGTAATCTGCTTTTTTTTATATAAAACAATTTGTTTTTATTTAAAATTATTCCCGAACCATTCAAGTATTCAATGCGTATTTGTGGCATTGTAGTTTTGGCATGTTTTGAACAACCAGTGGCCAGTTGGGGTCGTGGCAAAATGTTAAGTAAAAATCAAATAAAAATAGAGCTGGAGATTTTTTAATTTGGCCCTTTTAGTGGTGGAGTCTGACACCCCTGACCTAGAGTGACTAGAGAATTGGTCCCACCCATCGCAAATCAAACCATGACTGATTTCACTAAGCTGGGCAATATGGAAAAAATGTATCACGATACTTCAAGACGTTTTCAGGATACACACTATGTCACAGTATTTATTTTGTTCTGACATCTCATAAGATTTTTATTCAAATTGTCACATACTGTGCTGCATCAAACCCAGTTAAACCGGACTAATGATGGTTTCTCTGTAATCAAACGTGCAGTTGGCCAGTGTTTTTAAGTACTGATGATATCCGTGATATGCTCAGAAAAGCATGTTGTGTCGTATTTTATTTTGATGGTGATAAATAGGTCTGTTTCACTGTCACTTTCTAATTACGCTGGCGTTTATTCTAACATGTAAGGCCTTTAGTTCAGTTCCTGTCTTCTCTGGAGGTTTAGAAGGAGCTGAGGTTTCCCCTCTGATCATACTGTATTATTATTAGATTCTACAACAAACAAATTGATTAACAAGATCGTTCCATATTTTGCAATGGTTGGCGGTTGTTGCTAGGTTACAGGTAGGTGGAGTGATACTTAGAAAGACTGTAAAAATGCATTAAAAATATCCTTGTCTTTTCGGCAGATGTTGACACTCATAAAATGCCCCTCCGCCAACTGCATTGCAAGGTTGAAAGTAACTGTGGTTTACTTCACATTTGAACCTAAAGCCAATGTACATCATTGACGTTTTCCACTGTGATCATTCTACTGTTTACATAGTGAAATGATAACTGGTGAATCCTCTGCCTGTACAGTGCTACAGGGACCTGACGCTAGTCAACCGAGACGGCATGAATGTGGTTCTGATCAAGATTAACCAGATACTCATGGAGAAGTTCCTCAAACTGCAGGACGTGTGCCGCACACAGGTCAGCCTTGGTTTGCATAGGGAGTGTTCTTACCACTGTATGTTTAATAGCAAGCTTTTTTCTAGTTCCACTTTATGTATTGTACGTACATGGATGTTAAATGTTCTATCTGTTCTATGAGAATCCTGCCCTAAAAGGCTCTCATCCTACATTTTTCTTAAACTGTATAATTTGTTTTATTTTACATACCAAACACAGTTACATTGCTGTTTTCCAGCACCTTAAAAATGAACATGTTATTATAACACTTCCTTATAATGTCAGCATGACTCAGCAGTGCTAAACTGCTGTAGGTTAAATAGGCTAATCTGTGTAAATGAGTTGATTTTGTGACATCACAGAAATAGGGAATTTAAAACAGACTGTTTTTGTAGCTTAGTTTCCATATATGAACTGCATGGTACATTTTGAATCTTAAAAAATGTTCACATACTACTTCAAACTCTCATTTAAGAAGAATAAGGGGAACATCTGGTTTTCCATGTTATGGGCCCTTAAGAGTTATTTGCTTTATGCACTTACATCAAGAGAATTGTAGTACATGCATATGCATCTTGAGATCACATAAATGTATTGGTGAATAACATGTTCTCTGATTGTGACTTTTCTGTTTCTGTGTGCAGTTGGTGTGGTTGGTGAGAGAGTTGGTGAAAAGTGGAGTTATAGGGGCAGACGGAGTCCTCATGACCCTCATGAAGCAGATTGCTGGTATACACACAAACATATATATATATATGCATATATATGCACACACGTTTTTTTCTAAATCAGAAGGAGGATGGTTGTCTGATTGATAGCATGTTTCTAATCTGTGTCCGTCTTTAGGAGGTGACATTTCCAGCAAAAACCTGTGGCTGGCTGAAAATGTGTTGGACATCTTGGTGGAACAAAGGTAACATCTGAGCAATTCACTATTAATATAGTAGTGCTGTAAATCTTTGACCTCAGGATGATTCATCCTGTTGTGATTCTTCATGAAATGACTCAGTGCATCATAAAATCATAAAAAGATTTCACCCTGATTAGATTATTTTTAAAATTAGATTTAGTTTTTTTGAATGATTTCAGTCGCTCTGTATTTAAAGAGCCGATATAATGGAAAACTACATTTTTCTTTCTTTTCTAAGTTTAACGTTGCAAAAAAAATCAGAATTTTACAACACACTGTCCACTTCCCAGTTCATACAGACTATATAAGGAAACTAACATGCAAAACAGCTCATTTTCAATGAATTGCTTTGGGATATCATGAAGGCAAAAAATGTATTCCTATATTCATATATTCATATATCTGCCCTTTCAACCCACAGAACTTTAGCCCAGCCCATTCACACTGAAGTTGTGAAGAATATTTCATACCGGATTGCTTTTTGTATAAGGCACAACACAGCACAGCCAATCAGAACAGAACTCATTTACATATATCTGTCTTAAAGGCACAGAAGCAAAATCTGCATGTTTAAGGAATGAAGTGAGGGAGGAAAATGGTCATGTAAAAATAATTATTACTGTGTTATTTGTTATATAAATCACACAAATGCTAGAAGTGAACCTCAGGCAAGAAAAGAGAAATTTGGGCCCTGTAAAGAATATACAGTGAAGAGCACTGCAATATAGACAGTAGTAATCAGTAGCAGAATATAGACAATAAAAGGTAAACATCAGGCTTTATTTTCTGAGCTGATTTATGTTCAGGAAGCGCCTTATTTCAGTAAACTGGATCTAAACTAATATTTGAAATAAGATAAAAAAAAATCCATTAAATATTATTATAGTCCATTATAATAGATTCTGACATTGCAGAATCAGCCCAGCTGAATTGCCTGCTTCTGGTTGATGTTGATTTTGTCCATAATCTGCTTCCACTGTTCCACTTCCACTGCTTCCTGCCTCCATTTGTTATATTATTCTTTTAAATGACCTTATAATTGAAGTGTTGTATCTGCTGTTTGTTGTGTGTAGGGAATGGGTGTTGAAAAGCGGAATGCTGGTGGCTATGTCTGTCTACACATACCTGCGGCTCATAGTGGATCATGGGACCCCGAGCCTACTACCGCTCCGCCAGAGAGAGGTGGACTTCTGCGTGGGTCTCCTGCGAGAGAGGGTAAGAAGGAACAGTGGAAGAATGACATTACTTTGCATTCTTAGACCGATGTTCATTACGTTATCCCTCTGTTAATATAATGGTTATGTCAGTAGAGGTTATTTCCTTTCAAAAGGGGGTAAGATAATCCTTTATTAGTCCCACAATGGGGAAATTCCCAGTGCTACAGCAGCAAACGGATAGCAAGGCACTCAAGAAAAGAGTGAAAAGAAGAGAACTAACAAACAAAGTAATTAACATTGATAATTACCTAACAAGGTTACAGTTCCTTACTTTTTGCTGTATAGACAATATAAATAACACTGAAGATAAAAATGTAAGATAAAAAAGATCAGCTCTACTGGGAGCAGTGCTGGTGGTACAGTCTAACAGCAGCAGGGAGGTTGGACCTGCGATAGCCTCCTTCGCACACTTGGAATGAAGCAGCCTGTCACTGAAAGCTTGCAAATAAGAGCCAACAGTAAAAATGAGTAAAGATCTGCTGTCTGCGTCTGTCTCTTTCATTTTCAGTTCATGGAGTGTTTTATCATCGGGAGAGATCTGGTTAGACTGTTACAGAATGTGGCTCGTATTCCTGAGATGGAACTACTGTGGCGAGACCTGCTGCACAACCCTCAGACCCTCAGCCCGCAATTTACAGGTGTGTTTATTTTTCGAGAGACAGGCAGAAAGACAGATTCACATGCTGGTGTTAATTAATTTTTTAGTGCAGTAGAATGCAGTAAAATTATATAGCACACAACACGGACATACAGTATGTGATACAGTATCTATTGTACTCTATTGGTGAAGTGCAAGTGGTATTAATTTATTTTAAAAGTGAATATTTATCGCTGGTGTTGGAACAAAATCTTACATCTCCATTTTTGTCATTTTTCGGTTTTTGGCGTGATTTGCACAGAAAAGCTTAACCTTACAATTATCCAAGTGTCCCCCTGTGTCTATCAACATTATATACAAATAGCATATCTCACTCAAACAGAAACTCAAGTTTCTCTATAGTGGTGGTGATAGTAACCAGGGGTCACGATGTCTACCATGCAAATATATTCATTTTGTTTACCATCCAAAACAACCTATAAACCTGCATGTCTTCTGAGTTTGTATATGTAGTCTTGATGACAGTAAAACAGCAGTAAATTTGGGGAAAAAATATCATCTTTGAGAACTATATTACCTTAGAATGGGTTAACTTTGAATGGGTTTTTTAAATGATTGTTTTAGAAGACTAGAAGCTTATCTCAAAACAGCGACTCAGATATCAGGCAGCATACTAATCATTTCATGCAATAAATGAGGGTAATTCGTGAGGGAGCTTTTGGAGGCTTTTAACTCTTTAGACATCTGGTTTCTATCACAACTTGGTCATTTTCTCTCAAATGGAGCATTTTAGAGCCAACCACTCTGAATGTTTTTGTTTACATCTTAGCCATTTAATTATGCAAAATCAGTGAAATTCCTCTAAGTGTGAACTCAAGCCAGCGTTACCATCAAACTTTTTGTGAAGTTTTCAGTGTGTTACAAATCTCGTCTGCTGTTTTCATGTATTAAAATTGATTTGGTGTGAAAAGTCTTTGCGATGACAAAACTAAAATTAAGAATGTGTGCTACACGTACATGCATATGTGTGTATGTATAACTGTATGTGTGTGCAAAATCCATCTGCAGGTTTATTGCAGCTCCTCACCTCTCGTACATCCCGTAAATTCCTGGCCTGCCGCCTCACCCCAGATATGGAGACCAAACTACTGTTCATGACCTCTAGGGTAAAAGCACACTCCACACACACTCAGCCTGGCCCACAGAGAGCTCTCTAGCCCAGTTTAGATTCTCTGAACCGCTTCCTGAAACCAAGACACTTACAGTTACATAAAGACATACAGTGGAGTTCATTAGTAACTGGAAAGTGATGCCAATTTCGTTGTACTCAGCTCTTTGAATTAGACATGGTTATGAGTTTAAAGTGCAAAGTACTCTCTCAGCTTTACTTTAGAGGAATTTAAATCTGTATTTTGAGTGAACCATAGAAAAATGGCCGCCTTTTATTTATGCATCCCTATTTCAGACGACCATAAATAATTGGAGGTTTAGCTGCTCACTTGTTTCTTACCTTGTTTCTCACTTGTGTTGCATCATTACTTCATGCACCAGAGTGCTAATGAAAGGTCTTGTAGGCATAATGTGTCAATACCTCCTGAAAGAGATAAATATACCAACCTGACCTGAACCCCTTTAAGCATTTTACTTACTGAAGGCATAAACAAGCAGTAACTGAGCCTTTGCAAGGGATTTGCAACCATGCAACCATAATAAACATGATTGTGTCAACTTGTCTAATTACTGATGGTCCCCTGAAATAAGGGCCTATTCATAAAAAGGGTGAATACCCTCCAGTTAAAGTCAACTTGAATCAGAAATCGAATTGGATTTTACTTCTGTAATGTACTTCTGGTAGAAACATGGAATCAGGGAGTCTCTCTCGAAGACATGTGGAGGTGGGAAGGGAGGGTGAAGCATGATATTATTGGTGTATATTACTTTGCCCCACCCTCTGGTGCAGGCTGATATAACAAAAATCAGAAAACATTTCATAAAAGTTAGAAAAGTCATTACATTTTGGTTGAAGGTTACAGGAAAAGAGTTTTCTCTTTTAAATGACACGATTAGTCATGCTTAATGTGACCAGAGTACAGTGCAGTCAGTTTCAGCGAGCCAGTCTTTAGATTTTGTGACACTGCACAGTTACTAACAGACTCCAGTGTAGCTTCTGTTCATAATATACAGGAATGCTGGGATGCCCACGGTTCTCTCTCTCTCTCTCTCTTTGACTGCAGGTTCGATTTGGGCAGCAGAAACGCTATCAGGACTGGTTCCAGAGGCAGTATCTGTCCACAGCTGAGAGTCAGTCACTGCGCTGCGATCTCATCCGCTACATCTGTGGGGTCGTCCACCCCTCCAATGAGGTTCTGAGTTCGGACATCCTGCCCCGCTGGGCCATCATCGGCTGGCTGCTAACCACTTGCACGGTAAACCTTCATAAACGCAGCAAACGCTGAACAGCGTGTGGTTAAAGTCAGGAGTTAATTATTGGATGTACACCGATCAGGCATAACACTATGACCACCTCCTTGTTTCTACGCTCGTTGTCTATTTTATCAGCTCCACTTACTATATAGGTGCACTTTGTAGTTCTACAACTCCAGTAGCGCTGCTGTGTCTGATCCACTCAGACCAGCGCAGCACACACTAACACACCACCACCACATCAGTGATACTGCAGTGCTGGGAATGATCCACCACCCAAATAGTACCTGCTCTGTGAGGGTCCATGGGGTCCTGACCATGAAGAACAGGGTAAAAGGGGGCTAACAAAGTATCAGAGAAACAGATGGACTACAGTCTGTAACTGTAGAACTACGAAGTGCACCTATATAGTAAGTGGTGCTGATAAAATGGACAATGAGCATAGAAACAAGGAGGTGATCATAATGTTATGCCTGATTGGTGTATTCACATCCTCCGAACACAAAAAACATGAAAGCACTGGTGTGCACTACATGACTTAAGAATTTTGACAATGGAGAGCATCTCTAACTTTACATCATTTACAGAATCATGTCTTTTTTTTTATCTTGCGAGGGTATGGACACTAGGCAAAGGGAGGTTATCACATTTAAAAGAAGTTTCAAAATCATAAGTCTCACCATTATCTGGTGTCATAAACAAAGCTGGAGCGGGGTCTGTCCCAATTATTACATAATTACCTAAATACCTTTGAGATGCTTGCATTCATTTGAGATGATTGCAATGATTAAAGCTGACTGCGGTTATTTTCCACAGTCTAGATTTCACAATCATATTATGTCACTTCAAGCAAAATGTGAATTGGTTGCACTGCTTTGAGGCATACCAATGTAATAAAAGAAAGCTGTATGTAATGTTTATTTTGTTTGTAGTCACAGAATGAATTTTTTTTTATACCAATTTTTTTACTCTTAAGAAAACAATGTAGCTTTGTTTGACTCTAAACATGATTTTGTGCAACTTTTTACTACAAACTGGCACCAGATGTGAAATTATAAAGAGAGTATTTTGAAGTTATGGATGCACTCACGTTTGCCAATATTCATCACCCAATTTCTTCAGTGTGCAGTTTGCTCTCTCTCCTAGCGCTCTTTATCAGCTATTACCACACATAGCTATGTCGCTGACCTTCCATACTACAGCACTCTTAATCATTTTCAGTCATCAAAATTAAACATGTTTGAAAATATCTGGAGGCCTCCAGTCACTCTGCAGCTAAATCACACGGTTTAAGATTGACTTCTTTCCTCTCTCGCAAAGCCACATCATGTGTGCCATCAGTTGCTTCTGAGCCAGTTGAAACTGCTTTCAGTTGTGAAAACTTGAAAGGGTGAAAATCTGATTCAGAATCGGATACCCGTCTTCATTTTAACTTGTTCCTCTCTTCTGCTCAGTCTAACGTTGCTGCGTCCAATGCCAAACTGGCCCTGTTCTATGACTGGCTCTTCTTCAACCCAGAGAAGGACAGCATCATGAATATTGGTAAGGATGGAGGGAAGAAGCTGAAGAGAAGGTTCCTGACACTAATGTTACCAGTGACACAACGGATAGACAGTGTTTCTACTTCATCTTCTCTCTCCCTGTCTGTGTATGCGTGTTTTAGAACCAGCTATCCTGGTGATGCACCACTCCATGAAGCCCCATCCAGCCATTACTGCCACGCTGCTGGACTTCATGTGTCGAGTAAGTTGTTTGTCGCTCTGCATGAAAAAAGTGTGGTCTTTATTTCAGGTTTTTTTTAATCACACAATAATATGTAAAAATGTGTATTAAGGGTGTTTGAATTCTTCTGAAGGGTGTTTTGCTGCATTGAGCGCTGGTGTAGTTCCATCCTGCCGCTATATTTGGCAGCGCACAACAGTATTTACTGCAATAGTTTAAATGCTGCTCTAGTTTTACTTAATTAGTCTATCAGTATCACTTTTTATTCTTATATTTTATTGCACTTTTTGTACAAGAAGCATGTGGACAAATGATGAGAATTTAACATTCATGTTCTCCATAAAACTGTACATCACCCTGCTTTTAATAACACGATGTTGTTTCATAGTTTAACTGTTTTATCTGTTTCTCGAGTTCTCCTATATTTGTAATTATTGTCTTTTTCTTTACCTCAGATTATCCCTCACTTTTTTCCACCACTGGAGGTTCAAGTGCGCCAGGGCGTCTTCAACTCTCTTAACTTTATCATGGAGAAGAGAGTGCTGGCGTGAGTACTCAGTGCCAGATTTTTCCCCTTTTCAAATATTTATTCCATTTTCTATTAATGGTAAGAATTAGGGCTGAACATTTTGAGAATATATCACATTTTTTTTAACCAGTACTTCATTTGCTATTTAAATGCAGTTATTTCCTATAAATTAAGCTCCAAGCCTGTTTTGAATCCTCAAGAAGATCACATCCTTTTTTTGGACTTTGATGCCGAACGTAGGGGTGCCGGACTGCTGGTTCGCAAGCTCTGCATTATTAGCTTAAATTTCTCCACTTAAGCCTTGTTAAGACCATGCTGGATAGTGTGGGATATAATTAAAGTTGCAGCTCCTGCAATTTGAAAATGGTGCTCTTTCAATTTGTGAATTTGATATAAAAACAATCATTCAACCCTATCATGAAAGTTCTCAGTCCTTGTGCTAATTCTCTTCTCATCTCTTTCTCAGTCACTTGGCTCCGCTGTTCGACAACCCTAAACTGGACCGCGAGTTGCGCTCCATGCTGAGAGAACGCTTCCCTGAGTTCTGCAGCTCCCCGTCCCCTCCGACAGAAGGTCCGCACCATAAACACACCTCCATACACTCACTCATCTCGTTTAAACTCCAGTATATCTTTACAGTACAGTCGTCTGGGAACATATTGACTAATAAACTAAATATTTTGAACTGTATCCAGAACCGTCTTCTGGTCTGAAAGCTTGAAGCAATGTTTTGAAGCTGTGCCTTGTCCTGTTTCTTCTTTAAAAATAAATGTTGCTCTTTCATTTCTTCAGTGAAAATGGAAGAGTCCGTTCCCATGGAGATGGACAACCATGTGCTGGATAAAGAGGACGGTTGTTATGACAACACAGACGCTACCTTTAGTGATGATGAGGAGGAGTTGAACAATAAGGGTGAGGCGCCTCAAACACTGTTACTGCAGTGTCAAATACATTACATGTCAAATGGTTTCCTGTAGCTTAAAGCGATAGTTCAGCAGAATGTAGAACTTACACAATTTCCCCTTTAGTGGATCAGCCAAGACATGTATAACCAACATTCACATTTCAGGACGGCCACTGTTTTTAGTTATGCAGCATACTTTTGTCCATATTTATTGAAAACCTTGCCATACAGTGTCAAAGACCATATAAACAATTCTATTAGAGATGACTTAACAGCTCCACACAGTTTGCTGCTGCAAGTGTGGTGATTTAAGCTATGTTCACATTACAAGCCTCATTGCTCAAATCCGATTTTTTGCTCAAATCCGATGTCTCTTACACGATGGTTCCCACTCGTTTAGGTAAGTGATTCAAATCTGTCATTAATGTGAACGAACCGGCGTCCTGAAATGACCCGCATGAACACATCCTACTCAGTAACGTCACGTGAATGAATCACGTGCATCATCAGCACAAACTAACGAGCAGAATGAGCTTCACTGAGAAGATAATTAACTCTGATCAGCTCTCAGCTTCATTATTAGAGCGAGACGAAGGAGAAAAAGGTGAGATGAGCTGTTTTTCCACCGTTTACAGGCTTTAACTTCTGTTCGGCGCTGCTGCCATGGTAACGCTGAATGATGGTGCACGTGCAGTGAAAAAAAAAGCACATGAATTCCGATATGAGCATCACATTACGGTCGCTTGGCCACAAATCAGATACGTATCCGATCTAGGACCACATATGAAAGTGACTCAGGTCGGATTTGAAAAGATCAGATTCGTGTCCACACAGCTCTAAAAACATCAGATCTGAGTCACATTAGGGCAAAAAAAAAAAACAGATTTGTGCCACTTCAAGCTGGTAATGTGAACGTAGCCTTAGACACACCAGTGGCACAATGCTAATTGGTGTACGTAAACTTTTTGTTCTATTTTGTGTCAAACTGTCTTTAAAGGAGAAGTCTGCTTATTTTTTAAAAAGTCTGCCTCACTAAATGGTTAAATGTGTCAACCAAAATGACGTAGTTAAGCCAAGTAGTTAATCTACTTTGTAAACAAAGTCATTTAGATTTGAAATGCTCACTTCTAAAGTAGCTTACCACATCAGAATGTTTCATAGAGCTCATGATGAGAACCAGACTGATCTGAAGATTTTAAAGACCTCTAATTGCAATCTTCAGAAAAGTTTTACATGAAATGGTTACGAATGGTAATGAACGGTGTTGTGAGGCAAAATAGTCCCCCCCAAATTTTTTTTTGCAGATTTATCACATAACATGTAAAACTCAGAGGACACTTGTAGGTTCACTGGTGGTTTTGGAAAGTAGATAAAATGGCTGTGTTTGTATTGTAGTCATGGCGACCCCTGGTTCCTATCACCACCACTGTAAAAAAAAAACAAAAAAACAAAACATGAGTCACTAGTTTTCTCTGCAGTGAACCACATGAATGACAGTGAGTGCGTTTAAATGCACTTAATAATCTCATAACTGCAGAAAATCAGATTTTACAACACTTGAGAAATCAGATAATGGGGAAACTCCGGGTCTACATGAGTCAGACAGTAATTCGATTTCTGCTTTACAACCAGCCAATAAACTCACAGAAGAAGACGTGACGTAAACGTAATGTAAAAGGTGTCATTTCGTCAAGCATATATTTGGTTTCAGTGTTGCTTCAAAAGTGTTTTGCTGCATCTCACGGCGACACTTCGCTTATTTCCGGTACTGCGGTCTGTGTTCGCACATGTGCAGACTGAGAAATCTGAAAGAAATCAGAGTAAGAGTTTACGTGTGCTGAGAAATCTGATTACTGAGCTAAAATCCAGCTCTCTTTATCAGATTTCTTAATCAGATTTCTAGACCTTACTCCAATCTAAGAAATCGGAGTGTTCTGTTTACATGACCATTTGAATAATCAGATAACTGCAGAAATCATATAATGATCAGATTATTGAGTACATGTGAACACACTCAGTGTTTACATCTCAAAGATTAAATTATGCAGAAATTTTGCTGAATTTGTTGAAATTCCGCTGTAGTTCTGGTGCTACAGCTGATGACTGTGTCGCTCTGCCAAATATTATGACACAGCCTTTGCAAACACCCATGTTTTGACTTGTGAATTGGGACTGTGTAGCATGACACAGTGGAAAAACATGGGCAGGGCAAACAGTGATGATGGCTGCTTTGCTTGCTGGAATTCACCAGTCTGAATGCTGCTGCTTCTGCTCACTGTACTGTTCTCCTTCTGTTCAGCCTGTTCTAAAAATGCTTTCTTGTCCCAAGGTAAAAAACGTGAGTTCAGGTTCCACCAGATCAAGGAGACTTTTATAGATGAACCAGCTGATATCACGCCATATGTAGACCAACTGGATGAGACGCTGAAGGAGAAAGTGTTACAGTTGCAGAAGAGCAGGTGAGGCAGCTGTAAACCTCATTAGAGAACTGCCATAATGAGTTTCACTCTAAGATATTACAGTGATTCATTTATCTCACCGTCACTGTTGCTTTCCACAGCGACACAGAGACACAGTGTGAGGTCATGCAGGAGATAGTGGACCTCATTTTGGAGGTGAGTTTAAAGAAGCAGCTTACAGTCTTGAATTGTTTTCAGTGTTTTTAAGATGCATTTGAGGTAAGTAGGGGTGTAAATCTCTGACCATACAATGATTAGATTTGATTTATTTAGGTTTTTATTTAATTAAAGGGTCCATGTCCTACATTTGTCTTCCAAGAGGGTTTGTGTAACAAAAATTGTCATGTTTAATTTATACACAATAGTTTTCCACCACTCTTTATCCCTTAGAATTAAATATCTGTTTGTTGCTGTGCCTTTAAGACTTACGTATTACTGTTGTCGGAAGAAAACCTTGTATCTCCAAAATGGTAACTTGACAGGAGAAGGAAAAAATCTACTTTACTTTTAATGTAAGTCAATGGAACCAGACTTTTTTTTCCAAGTCATTTTAGGTCATTTCTTTTAGTCCATTCTTCATGACATTTACATACAATGTATAGGGTAACAGGTTTCAAATTGTGTGAAAAGCTGAAAAACGTCAAAAATGGAGATACAAGGTTTTCTTCCGACGACAGTGATATGTAAAGAAGTCTAGTGTGTGAATAGGCAGGGCTAAATTACCATAGACTGAATAGGCAGCTAACAGGAGTGTGGACTGGGAAGTTAATGTGAACTTTATATGTATATATGTGTGTGTGTGTGTGTGTGTGTGGGTGTGTGGGTGTGTATGTATGTGTGTGTGTGTGTGTGGGTGTGTATGTATGTGTGGGTGTGTGTGTGTGTGTGTATGTGTATATATATATATATATATATATATATATATATATATATATATATATATATACACACACACACACACACACACACATACATATATACGCATACATATATATGTTTGTGTGTGTGTGTATATATCTCAAACTCTTGTGTTTCAAACAAGCATCCAAAATTTACTTTTCAGTGACATGAGCCGTTTAAAGTCAACATGAACGGGAAATCATTATGCACTTTTCTTGTGAAGCGTGATGTATTTCTG
Organism: Colossoma macropomum; assembly: GCF_904425465.1. Lineage (NCBI taxonomy): Eukaryota > Metazoa > Chordata > Actinopteri > Characiformes > Serrasalmidae > Colossoma > Colossoma macropomum. The sequence continues at coordinate 241,343 of NW_023495463.1, forward strand.
AGTTAAGCACAGTATCAGGAAGGATCTCTGAGCTAGCTGGGGGTTTTCTCTCTGTGATTATTCGGGGTGTTGGGAGGGGGAGGTGAAGCATTATCTCATTGCTTATTATTGGTGGGAAAAAGTCATTACATTTTGATGCAAGATTATAGGAAAGCAGGAAATTTGTCTTTTAAACGATTTGATTAATTGTGCTTAATATGAACACTGACATGAGCTAACAGGGGTAAAAATGGTTGCATTTTTTTTTTAATTATTATTTTTAAAATACGCCACATATGCTAATGGCCTGAAAGAATAATTTACACAGTAGTGGAATATACGCTATAAAACTCCACATATATTTGGACATTTGGAAATAGATTGAGAGCATACTGATATTATTCTAACCAATTTTAATTGCTTCTTTCAAAATCAGTGTAGTTGAACCACCTTAAGATACACTTTTTGCACTTCTGGATGTAAGTAGTGACTTTATGACTCCATAAAAATATTTCCAATTCTCTCTCGCAGGAGGACTTTGAGTCAGAGCAGATGTCAGCTCTGGCCTCCTGTCTGTCTGAGCTGTTCAAAAGCCACTTCAGAGGAGATGTTCTGCCTGAGGAAATCACTGAAGAGTAAGTGTGTGCCTGTCTATGTTCTTTTATATCTACTTATCTTGGTCTGCCTGAGTGAATCTTGCTTACAACAGCTCTTTTTTAGAGGTTGTGACTGATAAGGCAGATTAATTCAGTAGAACGATGTGGTAACGTTATCTCTCTGTCTTGTTGTTTCTAGGTCCCTGGAGGAGTCTGTATGTAAGCCAGTGTGTCTGATCTTCAGAAACCTGTGTCAGATGCAGGAGGATAACAGCGGCTTCTCTGTTCTGCTGGACATGCTCGCTGAGCTCTACCAGAAGCAGCCCAAAATTGGCTATCACCTCCTCTACTACCTCAAAGCCAGGTGGGGGCGCTGTTGAGACTGGGGATCTTGCAGTGTCACTATTTGCAAGACTGCAACTCGATTTTTTTAGATTTTTTTCCCATCATGCACCTGGTGGAAATTTACAAGCAGCGAAACCTTTTTCCTTCTCCACTCCGTAGTGGGACGAATGGGAATATACGATGGCTGGGTGTGATCCATAGCTCGGCCCAGTTCACTGTGGAGCTGTATATTCTGGCATCTCATCACACAGGAGTTTTAATTAACCTGTAAAATGTGCGGTTTCATCTTATTTAACATAAGGATTTACACATCAACAAAACATGCAGTGATTCAGCATCGTTGATTAGATGTATTGAACAAAACCATGAAAACAAACAAAGAAAATAAGAAACCAATGTAACAGAAAGCAAAAAAAAAGAAAAACAAAAACACTAATGCTTCTTCAGTAATGCTCAAGTCCTCGGCACGTTTCCTTACATCACTGTTACACTCAGTGGACCTGAAATATTAAAACAGCCAGTTTACATTTAGTTAGTTAGTTATTTAATGTGATTATTGTTTCAAAGTGGAGCAGATTTGCCTTTTTTACAGAGATTTTAGGCTCTCGCGCATGTATTTTCTCCCTTACCCTCTCTTTCTCTCTCTCTCTCTCTCTCTCTCTCTCTCTCTCTCTCTGTCTGTCTCTTTTTCTCTCTCTGTCTATCACACTGTGCGCATGTGTTCGCTCGCTCGTTCTCACACTCTCCCCTGGCATGTCACTATTTACATGAGCCAAGACTTAAACCTTAAGATAATAATAAACATGGTACATTTTGTCACAGCGCCAAGACAAGAAAAAGACTGAGCTAAGACGGCCATCCTGACCACCTCACGCTAAACGATCGAGATGACGCAAGCGCCACGCAACTCTAGCAAGACTCATGATATTGTTCTGTCATTGGAAACCGCTTGAAAAGTCGTTTGGTGTAATTCCAGCATCAGTCTGTTTCAGTGATGGTTTGGCAAAAAATCTAATTTGCAGTTTTACCCCTAAATGTAGCTGATCAGCCAAGACATGTTTGGTGTCTGAAGTTTGCTTTTTTAGTTTCGTACTATAGCTATGAGGCTAATGTAGCTAACAAGTAATGGAAGCAAGAAGTACATCTGCTACTTTTGGGGTGAGTGGAAAATTATGTAGGTTTAGTTTTTGACTGAACCATCACTTTAAGTCCTGCAGTGTTAAATATTACTGTCTCACTCTGTCTCTCTCCCGTCTCTGTGTGTGTCTCATTCTCTGCAGTAAAGCGGCAGCGGGAAAGATGAGTTTATATGAGTCGTTTGCCCAGGCCACAGCGCTGGGTGACCTTCATACCTGCCTAATGATGGACATGAAGGCCTGCCAGGAGGACGACGTGAGGCTGCTCTGTTACCTCACACCCTCCATCTACTCAGAGGTACACACAAAAAAGACCATGCAGTACTACAGACCATAATGTTCACTACATATCTTGTTCAGCCACAACCAATAGCCAACAAAGCCGACAGTTGCAAATTAAAAGCATGGTACTATGCAACATGCTCTCGCTATCATATTAACATTGTGACTGCATATTTTTCCTTTTTTATTATTTTATACCATTTGAAAAAGTCATCTGCTCTTCACATAATTGTGGACAATTACTTGGAATAAAAAAAAAAAAAATACGTAAGAGTTAAGACCTTTTTCCTAAGTTAGCATTTCAGATATACAAAGTTTTGTTGGTTATTAGTTGCAGTCCTAATTTTCACAACAACTACCTGTATTTAAGATGATATATGTAGTCAATATTAGTACTAATTTCTTTGTGTTTGTCTCTTCCAGTTCCCAGATGAGACTCTACGCAGTGGGGAGCTTTTAAATATGATAGTGGCGGTCATTGACTCCACACAGGTTAGTTATTTAATATCTGTGTCTTGCTTGAATAATATAATGCAAACAAAAATTTTACTTAGACTGCAAATCCAATATCAATCTCATCTTTTTTTCTCTCTCTCTCTCTCACTCTACTTGCAGCTTCAGGAGCTGATGTGTCATGTAATGATGGGTAATCTGGTGATGTTCCGCAAAGACTCTGTGCTCAACATTCTCAGTAAGTGTGTGTGTGTGTTGTGTATGCATGAGAAATGAGTATCACTCAGCTGAGTAATCATAAAAATTGATCGGCAAGTAACAAACCATTATACATTGCCTTTAATACATTGCCAAGTTCAATCCCCCAATGATATTACAGCCATCCGTGGCCGGGAGTCCAAGAGAGCACAATTGTAACGCACCATTTTTGACGAGTGCCTTGTTTCTAATTTGGATGTGCCACATCACATCACTCTAAATACTGTGGTTTCATCAAAAAAATATATGAAAATCAAGGAGAAACTAATCCACGGAGTGGAAAATAGTGCTGTATGACCTTCCTCTAATTTTTATGAGGATATTAAAAGAAACAGCACATGCTGAAGGCTTTGTGATTTGATACTGTATTCAAACACTCACTTGCTGATTGGATATGATATTATTGTAAAAGAGAATAAAAGTATTTAAAATATGCATTATAATCATTCAAATTGTTCACTAATCATTGCTTATTCATCAAGAAATGAATGTATATGTATATATTTACAGTTCAGTCACTGGATTGGGAGACGTTTGAGCAGTATAGCACATGGCAGCTGTTCCTGGCCCACAGTATCCCACTGGAAACCATTATCCCCATCCTACAGCACCTCAAATACAAAGGTGGGTTGTGCACTCGCTTTACAAAACACTACATACACATATTCTGACTTCAGTCTCTGTTTCAGTGTCATTCAGTTACATTTAAATATTGCTGACCCTTATTTTGATGCTCCTCTTCTACAAATGCCTAAATTATTAACAAACAATCTGGTCAAACTCAGTTAACTATCAACAGCATTCCTGTTAGTATCAGGCAAAGAACCTGGTTTACTTTTACATTTTGGGTTGAAGGTAATGTTTGGGTTAGTGTGAGAGCTTTATGTTGAATTTAATAGGTATTTAGTTAAAATGTCACATCAAGTTTGGCATCTACAGCGGACTTTTCAAATAAAGTGTCATCCAGATATTTCATTTATTTCTAATTTTAGTAAATGCTTAATTAATCTCTCCCCCTCTCTCTGTCTATAGAGCATCCAGAAGCTCTCTCCTGCTTGCTGCTGCAACTTCGCAGAGAGAAGTAAGCTCCTAAATGGTTAAAATCACATGTAATTGTTTAACACTGACAGTGATGGAGATGGTGGCTAATAATCCTGCTGCATGTTTAGTCCCAGTGAGGAGATGGTGAAGATGGTTCTAAGTCGGCCGTGTCACCAGGAGGACCAGTTTACCACCAGCATCCTGCGGCACTGGGCGGCCAAACACGACGACCTGCTGGCAGAACACATAAAGGCCCTGCTAATCAAGAACAACAACATGCCCCGCAAACGGCAGAGGTGAGTTCCACCCTGAAAGAACTGCCAACAGCACAAAAAGATTACTGAAACTTTACTTGCAATGCGAGTAGCATGGACTGCCACATGCACCTTTATTGAAAATGATTAAACCGAATTAGCTGACTTAGGTTAAAAGCTTTCTTTCTTTCCCCCCTTTTTATATGTTGTGAGCCTCTATCATTAAAGTTATGTCAATCATTGGTTTCTTGTTTTCGCATGTTAGTCCCTCCGCTTGTCAATTTAAAGGCCTATACAGTTCCCTTCCCTACTACAGCTCCTGTGAAGCCCTGTACAGATGCTAATGTGCAGTTACATGAGCAGTTAGGGTGCTTACATTGGACTAAATCAGTACTAAGCAGTATTAGGAATTGCATGCGTTTACATCATGTGATGTTTTCTTCTGCAGCTTGCGGAGCTCCAGCAGCAAATTAGCCCAGCTGACCCTAGAGCAGATGTTGGAGCATTTGGACTGTCTGAGACTCAGCCTCAACAACACCAAGAATAACTGTATGTCTGATCCTCTCACCTGCGTCAGGAAAGCAGGCATATTTCCTTTATTAAGAAGCGTTAAACTCTGACTTCTGCTATACACTGTGTATAAATCGGGACGTAAACATGACATAAATAGGACATTAAATGTGTGTGTTTGTGTGTATATAGTCTTTTCCCAGACACCCATTCTGCAGGCCCTGCAGCATGTTCAAGCCAGCTGTGACGAAGCCCATAAGATGAGGTAAGGTTTTAATACCAGTATGGGAAAATAGAGGGGGGGGGTGCCTCCCTTTAGTGCTCATTCACTGTAAAGCTAAACTATATCTGTGTATGAGTTTCTACACACTGTTAGAGGAAATACACTGAAACATCAGTCAGTTTTGTTTTTGTAGCACACTGTGATTCCCCACTGATATGAGAAGATTAGTTTCACATGGGGAGATGAGGTAATTAATCAATTAATGACTGGTGTTTCTCAGTGATTTTAGTCCCATCTGGATCCACCTTTTCAGTCATTTTTATGGACTGTGCGCTCCTGCGTCAGTAAAGTTTCTTGCTCTTTTTGTTTGTTTTTGTTTTGTTTCACATTCTGGAGTACTCTGAGGTATGGAGGCACTCAAACAAGCTTTTTCTTGTGCCCTCTGTGGCCTATATCAAGCCAATACTTATTATAATATGATTTCAAACAGTAAAACCTGAAAAATTACAAAAATAAGTCTTATTTTATGCAGTGATGTTGACTGTCTGTAAATTCTCAAGCTTATGACACATTGTTTGCAGAGCTGGGTGGATGGTTAGGGCAAACAAAATTACAATTAAATTAATTGTTTTCTGCTTGTGGGCAGCTGAACATGTAGAAGTAAGAAGTTTTATCCTGTCCAAATAGAACTTGTGTCTGGAATATCTCACCAGAGTGGAGTAATCTGCACTTTATCTGTATGAATTTGATTTCTACTCGGCTCAACTTTGCTTTAATAAAATCTAAACTGTTCTCTTTCTGCACGACAGGTTCAGCGATCTCTTCTCTTTGGCTGAAGAATATGAGGACTCCTCAAAGCCTCCCAAATCTCGGCGCAAAGCACCAGCCTCCTCGCCCCGATCGCGAAAAGGTGCTGCTGCCCCGCCAGCCAATAACGAGGATGACAGCGCCTCCTCTAGCGCCTCAGTGAGTTTCTGTCTCATTGCATCATTGACATTTCATACTCTGCCTCATTGGCATCTATGCCATATTACACACATGAAAAACTGATTCTTAGCATACCAATACTTTAAATAATTCTTGATAAAATATAATAATTGAGGCATTTCATTCCAAAATGCTCTCTATCCATTTGTAATTAGAAGTTTGAAAAAATAACAGATGACGTATAATGCACTTGGTTGAAAAACACAAACAAAGGTAGTTTTAATCATAATGTAACATTGGTATTTCTTGTATGCCCACTCCCATCAACATATTTTATGAAGAAATGGAAGAAGAAGAAAAACAAGTGCAGTTTAATGTTGGAATGAAACCCTCCAATTACAAAAACATAAAACATTATCACTGAAATCAGGAATAATGTCACTTGCACTTCTTTTAAATGGTCTTGAGTAGGGGTGGACGATATGGCAAAAACATATTGTGATACTGTTGTACTATCATGTTATGAGACCATTTTTACGATATACGCGAAGGTATCACAATATTTTGACACACAATGCATTAATAGTGCCACATTTAAAAATCTCCATCAGAAACTAAGATTTTTCAATGATTTCTGTCCATCATTTCATACACTGCATTGCACTAAATCCAGTTAAACATTGTCCCTTTATAATGACATGTTCTTGGGAATTCTTTAAGTACTGACTGTGTCCACGTTATGCTCAGCAAAGCATGTTGTTTAACACACTAACAAATTTATCACAATAACAATAAAACTATAGTCTTATTTTCGCAAGTGTTTTTAACTGTTATCAAACTTTATACCAAAAAATATATATTTACAGGTCATTAATTAGTCTTCCAGTTTTGGATCTGATTGCATATTCATTTCATTTCATATTTTTATCATAAAGGAACTTGCTTTGAGATAGTAAATGGAAGAGATTGATAGAGGGGATCATCATTAGAAAAGTGCTAAAACCTTTGTGTGTTTTTTCCACTGTAACTCCCAGGAGGAAGAGGACTCCAAACCCAAAGCCCCCAAGAGGAAAAGAAAAGGCTCGTCTGCAGTGGGCTCCGACAGTGACTGAGAGGAAACGGCCAATCTCTACAAGCCCTACCCACAACATCCCCATATTCATGCCCATTCTTCTGTTGTGATGTCACTGGAGAACAAACCACCAGCCGATCCTCTGCTCCAACCACTTAGGGCATCCAGCCCATTCGTTAAAGGGGGAACTCTCTCTTTCTGGGACTCAAATGCCGCTGGCTGGAGCCGGGAGACGCGCCCTCTCTTTTTCCTCAGCACAAGTCTCATTGGCTGATTTGGGCTTGGGGGGATGTGATTGGGTTTGCGGGGCTCACAGGATGGGCTAAACCTTGGAACTATGACTGGCACGGACTGACAGAACCACAACCGTACGGACAGCCTTACAGACAGAATCATATCCAGGAGTCACACTTAGTGTTGCTGTACTTACTGGCTCCCCTACTATGATTCAGCACTCATGCTGTGTTCGAATGGAATGACGAATCTCCCAAACCGTTGCTAATGGAAGTAAAATCCTTGCTCCATGAGGTCAAGCAGAAGGATGATTTTACAGTATTCGCAGTGAAAGTTTGTGTTGGAAAAACTGCAACTTAAAAACGGCAAGTACTCCAGTCCTCGAAGACGTATTTTATCATTTGATGATGAACGGTCATTTGCTTTGTCCCTTATGAATCCCTCTTATTCCTGATTGGGTGTCGTGGCCCACTGGAGACGGGGCCAGGGATTTTGCAGGGAGGAAGACACTCCTCCTCAGTGAATTTTTACCACGTTTGCACTGCACACAGGTGCAGAAATTGGACTGTACAAATGGAAGACTTCTGACATGTTGACAGACTTTTTAAGAAAATTGCTTTCTACTGACCTATTTTCATAAAAAAGATCATAACTATGTAAAGGATTATGATATTAATAAAAAAGGCGGGAAAAAAAAAAGCTTTTTGGTTTATCACCTCTCCAGGTTCCTTAGGGAACCGTTGCATTTGTTCAAATTTCTACACCTGCTTTCACAGTAACAGCCATAAGCATGTAGCATTGTGGTCTGATATGAGTCCTACTCAGGGAAGTAAATAAGCCCACCAAATAAGCAGACCAAGACCAGTTTTTTCTCTGGGTAACTTCTTTGGTATGTGGAAAAGACACCACTCTGATGCTGTTTTGACACGTGCATGTGTTTTATCATCTCTTCATAAGCTCTGAATCTAAAATTATAGGACAAATAGTTTTGGTTTTAAAATGATGCTGATGCATGTTTGAAGTCATTATAAAATACCTGATGTACATTTGACTGCACATATAATGGATTAACGTACCAAGGCTCTGTGTTCTGTAAAAGCAGTAAGCCACTCGAGGCTGTTACAGGGATTTCACCCTGCGTTGCATTGTGCAAAACCACAGTAACGCAGAGAGTATTTGCTTTAATATCACAGGACAGTTGAAATAAGACATCAATAAAACCAAAGAGCCCAGATAGATCAGAGAACAGCGCGATTCAGAAAGTTTGGGTGACGTTATCACAGTAATTGTACGTCATAAAATCTGCCCAATCAGTTGTGACTTTTAACCTGTATGGCTTTTGTTTACATCTTTTGGTTCAGTGTTAAATGTCGGTGTGAACGCTAAGCAAACCAGAACTACAATGCAACAATCTGTCCAGACCAAGGGAACCGAACTACTAGAGTAAAGGCACACTTAGATTCCCGCCCCCCCCCCTCCAAAATGCACATTTTCCAAAGAAAACTTATAATCAGGCGACTGTCCTGCCCTCACAGGTCTGAGCTCAAACCATTCACAAGTATTTTGCCTCACAGCGCTCTGTATGTACCTCTTATGTACATGCCCTTTCCCATTTCAACTCGCCACTCAGAAGTGCATCACACCTATGTTAGCTACACAAGTGGCCATTCGCAGGAAGGGGGAGGAAGAGATAGAGAGGAACGTGTTGTTCAAGCTGAACACCCTTGTCCTCAGCGAGCTAATCAGCTAGTCATGCAAAGACTGCAGTGGAGAAGTCTGAACATAATGTACATAACATTTGTAAATACTCGCTTTGTCTGGCTGGCTATAAACTTTGGTGCAGAGCTGTGCATCACTGTTTTTGTTGGGAGCTGTGTAGCCTTTAGCTTCCTAGCTAACTAGCCAGCTAACAAAAAAGCTAATTATCAGGAGTCATTTATTGGAGTAGTTTATAACCTGAAACCGTTTATTACTGTGGCTTATAAACAACTTTGTCCACCATATTTTTAAGTTTGAATTGAGTCTGTTGCAAGTTGTTTCCAGGTTCTGCTGCTGAAGTCAACACTTGTGTTCGCCAAGTCTCTCTCCCTCACTGGCTGCGTTTACATGCAAAGGTTTTTTGCCAGTCCGATTGTTCCGATTATAGATTAAGACTGAGAAGTTTATATGCACGCTCTCCTGAACCATCTGATGGAAAATCTCCATTTACATGCACACTGCAAGTAATCCGATCCAAAATTATGCGCATGCGTACAGTATGACTTAGTGTAGATGTTACCATGACAACGAGCATCACGCAAGTCCCTTCAGAGTGAGATGAGCAGCAGTGAGCAGTGCTTGTGTTTTTAATTGCTTTATGTCTGACTCAAGAAAGCATACTTGGCACATACTTATTAAAGAACGCCGAGAGGAAGACGTCGTGTTCTGAGACACATAAGCTGGACGTCCGTCCCACCGCCGTCTTTTAAAGATCAGAGCATAAACTTCGTCTCCTCTGCAGACCAGTTTCTGCTCCGCCATGTTGAACGTTAGTAAAGTCTTTTGCTATGATGCACATGATCAGAATGTACTTAAACTTTCTGATTGGGAATGTAATCAGATACAGGCGTTTACATGGATATTATTCTTCTATTTAATGGATTATTTACAGGATTACCCACCTCACTCAATCGGATAGAAATTGTATTCCGAATGGCCTCAACCGGACTAATCTGTTCCAATTGAGCTATTAGTCGGGTTATTAGGCTGCATGTAAACGTGGCTACTGATGAAATAAAACACATCTGGCCCACAGATTTGCTGAGTTTTTTTAATATAGTAGTAGAGTTTGACACCCCTGCTCTAAAGGGAAGCATGAGGCTAAGTGGACGTCTCTCTTGAAAGAGACGGCTGGCATGAAGGCAGGCCCATGTGAAAGCTCTTATTTCCCCTTTAAGCACAGAATTTTGTGCTTGGTTCAAGGTCTCAAGAAGGTTTAATTGGACCCTTATGACCGATGAACTTCACTACAGCTAGTAAAATGAGGAAAGGCCCTTAATGGTGTCCGTGATTCCTCTAAAGCCCATGTGTCAAACACAAGGCCCGTGAAATGGTCCTATTCGGCCCGCGAAATTATTTTAATTTTCTACTCTTATTAGTCCGTTTCACCCTGAGATGCACTACAGTCCCCAGCATGCACTGCAACATAGTGTGCATTCCGACCCCCTTCCCCAACAACAATCTATGGGCCAGCAGTTACACAAAAGGAAAAGATCGCTGATGTCTAGTTCAAGCGAATAGGCCGTTTTAAAAAACCTACCTAAAACAGTTTATTTAGAATTATTTTTCAGTAAGTATTCAATGCCTATTTTGCTGTTGCAGTTTTGGCATACTTTGAATAAACTGCTAAGTAAAAATGCAATAAAACACATCTGGCCCACAGATTTGCTGAGATTTTTTAATATAGTAGTTGAGTTTGACACCCCTGCTCTAAAGGGAAGCGTGGGGCCAAGTGGACGAGGGCTTACTCAAACCACTCTTGAAAGAGACGGCTGGCATGATGGTAGGCCCAAGTGAAAGATCTTATTTCCCTTTAAGCACAAACATTTTGTGCATGGTTCAAGGTCTCAAGAAGGTTTAGTTGGACCCTTACGACCCCTAATAACACCAAAGGCATGTTTAGGTTTACCACACAAATGAACTGCACAGTATGGAATAAAACACTGATTTTATTTTAATATTTTCTTTTAAAAATTCTGTTTATAAGACATTCAAAAGGCAGTTATATAGTCCAACATCTCAGACACAGATTTTTACACAGTTCTAGTTCTCCTGTTGGGTTTTTCTGGAATGTTTTTTCCTGCGACCAGGAGTGAGGGTCTTCAGAGCAGACAGCGGGCTTCTGAGAAGCAGCTTCAGGCCCCTTTTCTCAGGCTTCTGAGTGGAGCAGCAGGTTTCCCGCCTCAGCTTGGTATTTTTGGCTTCACTGTTGGACTTGGGTAGGTCCCATTGTTGTGGAGACATGCATGAGGAGCATTCCTCTCCAACACTCCTGGCTCTTTTGTGAAACAGTGACTCTCGCCGGCTCACATTAGGGCTGGCAGCTAAAGTACGGAAGCCATATGGAGTGGTGACCTTCTCCACGTGCTCCAGCGACATTGCTGCTCGTGTAGATGGGTCTGACAGGTCCTTCTTGGCACGTTTCCGGTTTGAAAGTGGAGTGAGACGGAGTTTGCCAAGAAAAGGTGAAAGGGCCGGTGGAGACTGAAGCTCAGGTGAAGGTTTCTCTGGACTGCTGGGAGGCAGCAGCCTGTACTCATCTGATTCTTTGGCCTGCCGGGTGACAATTCGAGGAGAAATGTTCAAGTGTAGTTTTGGAGGAATAATAAAGCTGGGGGTTCGTCCTGGAGTTAGTGGCACATTCTGCCAACGCTTCACCCTGGCTGCTGGGCTTTTCTCTGTGCCAAATGCAAACATCTCTATGTCTTCACACCAACAAGTCCCACAAGACAATGTCGTTAGTTTAGGTCACAAGCCATTAAGGTGGTTTCAGAGTGCTAGAAACATGCTAAACCATTATAAGCACCTGTTTAATGAGCGACAGGTGAGCATCGTTAGTAACCCTCACACTCCTCCTCCACCACCCTTATCACTTTCAGTGGCCTTGAGGTGCTCAAGTTTAGATGTTCAGACTAGATTTAGCCAACATTAAAATATCGACTCTCCTGACCCAAATGTGCATGGATATTTGAATAAACTACAGCTATGTGTTTTATTTTATGTTCACAAACACATTAAAATGAAAAATCATGAAAGTTTTGGATTAAAGTGAGAATTGGTGTTTTTTGCTCTTGGGATCCCCCTGCAGTTGCAGAGTGTGTTTCACTTTTACTGCTACTGAGTGCTGATTGGTTAGCATTACTGCTACTGAGTGCTGATTGGTTAGCATTACGGCTACTGAGAGCTGCTGCTACTGAGTACTGCCAGAGCCGGTTTATGAGGAGCGTGGTCTCTTCCTATGCCCCCCGTTATATCAAAAACAGGGCTGCTAAACAGCAGAGGGCGCCCGCAAGGGAGTCCTCAATGAATGGGGGTAAATAGCGCTCAATGGCTAAAAACGAAAAGTTAAAAGTTTCTAATCACTCGCCCAGAACGTTTCTTTAATTTTAGAAAGTAGAAGGATGTATTTCACTAAAAAACTTACCAATATATTTCCTTTTTTCCTCAGCAAATGGGTTTTGGGCAGCAGAAGGCGGGCATTACTGTTAGAGCGTGATGATTGATGGGCGAGAGGAGCAGCTCATTGGCTGTTTGTGCTCACTGACGTCATGGATGTACATGAGGTGCTGTTTTAAACTCCTGTAACTCGAGTTTAAAAGCTCCTAAAAATATAACAGCAGTGTTAAAATGTGTTATGCTGTTCTGTGCTCAGGAAATGATCGCATTCTTTTACATTAAAAATGTTTAAGCATTTATAAACTATCATTTTGCTCAAATGCTCCATATCAACCCATTCATTTTGAACTCACTCGGGAGCGCCATCTAGTGTCTGAGAAACCTGGAAGACATTACAGAGTGGGAATTCTCCTCTCTACAAGTTCTCTGGTACTGATTGGTTAGCATTACTGCTACTGAGTGCTGATTGGTTGGCATTACTGCTTCTGAGTGCTGACTGGTTAACATTACTGCTACTGAGAGCTGATTGGTTGGCATTACTGCTTCTGAGTGCTGACTGGTTAACATTACTGCTACTGAGAGCTGATTGGTTGGCATTACTGCTACTGAGTGCTGATTGGTTAGCATTACTGCTTCTGAGTGCTGATTGGTTAGCATTACTGCTTCTGAGTGCTGATTGGTTAACATTACTGCTACTGAGAGCTGATTGGTTAGCATTACTGCTACTGAGAGCTGATTGGTTGGCATTACTGCCACTGAGTGCTGATTGGTTAGCATTACTGCTACTGAATGCTGATTGGTTAGCATTACTGCTTCTGAGTGCTGATTGGTTAGCATTACTGCTTCTGAGTGCTGATTGGTTAGCATTACTGCTACTGAGTGCTGATTGGTTAGCATTACTGCTTCTGAGTGCTGATTGGTTAGCATTACTGCTACTGAGTGCTGATTGGTTAGCATTACTGCTTCTGAGTGCTGATTGGTTAGCATTACTACTACTGAGAGCTGATTGGTTAGCATTACTGCTACTGAATGCTGATTGGTTAGCATTACTGACACTGAGAGATGATTGGTTAGCATTACTGCTACTGAACGCTGATTGGTTAGCATTACTGCTACTGAGAGCTGATATGTTAGCATTACTGCTACTGAATGCTGATTGGTTAGCATTACTGCTACTGAGTGCTAAATGGTTAGCATTACTGCTACTGAATGCTGATTGGTTAGCATTACTGCTAACAGTTTTATGCTGTTCTCTGTTCTTTTATACATACATTTTTTATTTCCATATAAAACAATATTTAAGCCCTACAAACTATTACAAAATATGATTTTGCGCAAATGGTCCATATTAACCCATGGATTGTGGACTCGCTCAGGTGCGCCCTCTAGCGTCTGACAAACTCGGATAATGTTATTGAGCGGCAATTCTCTCTGTGTACAAATTCTGTGGACTTGCCCTCTGACGGTGTAAGGGCAGGATGTGGCGTTTTGCTGTTGTACCGCCCACCCGGTGCTGCAGACGGCGCGCAGAATGAAAGTGTCCTTCTGTTTATGTGTTTATCTGTTTATCTTGTGTGAACATGTTTTAATATCTCCATGAACTGCAGTCTGGCTGAGATCGTCAGGTCGTTTGAGATGTTCCTGATCAAACCCTGAGAGGAAATGTTTCTTCTCAAGCGAAGAATCTGCAGCAGTGTTGATCCTGGGTAGCTAACAAGCTAACCTAGCTAACCTAACTGTTTTGTTTTGGAAAGTGGAATAACGGAGTAAGAAAAGGCGGATATTAAAGACAAACGAGTCTAACCTGAATAGCTAAAGCGTTCAGTATTTAAAATTCGGGTTCGCTTGGTTGGACAGACTCGGACTGAAAACAGAGGTTTTGACATGGATTTGAAGTGTCAGTGGAGCTGAGATGAACCCGGGACGCAAGCGCAGGCTGGCGGCTGCCAGAGGAGCCGTCTCTCGGTCCAAGTGCAGCAGGAATGAAGAGAACGAGTGCAAACCAGCAGGGTCCACCCAGACCCCCTCTCCTGACTGTGAGCCCGGCTCCTCTCCAGCTGAAGAAGGGCTAAATCATCCAAATAACGAAAACTCACCGTCATCGAAACGAGCAGCAAGGAGCAAAGCCTGCAGCCAAGCTGTCTGTCCAGCTTCTGAGACCGAGGGTGAGAAACAAGGCTTAAGTCAGCTTCCTATTCGCCAGCTACTCGTTGGAATTTTCCCGTTCCACCTTAAATGCTGCGTCAGTTACATGTAACTGCTGCACCACTTAAGCGAGGTTCTATGTAAGTGCTGCACTATTTAAGGTGGAACGGGAAAATTCGAATAGATGGGTAGAACTTCATTGAAGGAAGGAAAGGAAAATTGAAGTGTTTCAGTAGCAAAACATATAACTCGCTGCTGTTGGGAGAAAACCTTGTACCTCCGTTTTTGACATAATTTGAACATATCTGTTGCCCTTTACATTGTGTGTAAATTTAATGATGAATCGACTAAAATAAATGACCCAAAATGACTTGGAAAAAACTCTAATTCCACTGACCTACATTGAAAGTAAAGGTTTTTTCTTTCTCCTGTAAAGTTACCATTTTGGAGATACAGGATTTTCTTCCGACAGCAGCGAATTGCACATAAACTTACATATACTATGCAGAAAATAAAAAATAGAAATAAGAATAAACATAAGTTAATAATAATAGTTTAGATAGAATAAGAAGCTGACTTGAGCATCGTGGGTGAGAAACACAACGTTGTGTATGTTAAGAACAAACATATTTGCAGTTCTGAGATAAATGTCTCATTTGGTTATTAAGCAGGTTCTACATGTGTTTTGTTGTAGCACTGTCTACTGAATAAACTGCCATAAACTTATAAAGCCCCAAACTGGTTAACAGGTGTGGTGCAGAATGTGAAGTGTGGCCTGTCCTCAGAAGATGAAACCGAGAAGACCCTGGTCATCACAGTCGGTGAGATTTAGTTTTTTGCACACATTTGGGGAAGTGTGGAGCGATATGGCTCGCTTTTTTGTTTTTTTTTTTGTTTTTTTTTTTGGTCTTCGTCCCACAACAAATATTACACTTGGGCCCACACTGCTATTTTCCAGCTGTGCTTACAGTGGCCTGTCAAAATTGTAGCATTTTTCAACGCTGTGTGCCTAAACAGCATCCACACATCTGTATTCACACATAATGAGTAATGACTTTGTGTTGATTAGGAAAAGACAGTGACATGTCGAATAAGCTGCAAGGAAAAGCACGAAGGTGAAAGTTCATAGTATTGTTCAGTTAACCTTTAAGGGTTTGGGCAGTCTGATTGCTGTTATTATTATTAACTATTATCTTCTCTGACTAATAGTGGTAATAAAAAAAATCATAGTAAGTTTGTACTCTTATATTTGTCTGTGTGCTCCTGTCTGTTTCAAATCAGGGGCACCAGTGCTTCTTGGTAGAAAGCTTAGTGTATAACTTTGAAGGGTACATAATTTTCAGTGCCCACCACCCTTCAGAATTTCATTTGAGAAGAAAATAGCAGGTTTTTGTTGTTTCTCCCGTGGCCTGGACACTGAGCTGCCCAGTGAGTAGGCTAATATGAGTGGTCAGGGGGCTTTTTTCATTTTTTAATATGTGGAATCAGTTTGATTTTCTGATCTTACACAAATTAAATTTGTTTTATTTTTAACCTACGACTTTTTCTTCTCTCAGATAACGAGCAAAGCGGCACACGGCAAAGTGGGAGAAGGAAAGGAGGTCTAAAGAGGAAACAGGAGATGAGTGGGACCTCTACCGAGGCAGGCTCCCAGCAAGAGCAAGAGCAAGAGGAGAATGAAGATGAAATCCAGCCAGAGGTTGAGATTGATCAAGAGCTCGACAGGGAGCTTGAGAACAAATCACGGCAGCATAACCTGACCTCAGCCAACGTGCGCAGCATTATACATGTGAGTGCAGTTTGAGAGAAAACGTTCACATATATTCTTGGACAAAAACACAGGCTCTATTTATTACATATTAAACAATGTCACTCTCCCTCAAGTACACTGAAAAACATATTGTAGAAGTCATGTTGTTGCTGTAATTATATCTACAGGAGGTGATCACCAATGAACATGTTGTGGCCATGATGAAAGCTGCCATCAATGACACCGAACCTGTTCCACTGTTTGTGAGTATTTTTGGCTTACTTAAAAATAATAAGAATAATAATTAAATTTCTAATTTTTAACTGTATTATGCTCTTTGGATTTGACTTCGTCACCTTTTCTTACTGAATCCTCCAGGAGCCCAAGATGACTCGCTCTAAACTAAAAGAGGTTGTGGAGAAAGGAGTGGTAAGTCTGCTAGTCTGTTGGTTTTGTCTTTTATAACTCCATTTGCCCTGTATGAGGAGCAGAGGGTATATGCTTAGTCCTACTGTTGTTCTAATCGAGCATACAAACTCTTCACCTTCCTGCAAAATTAGTTTTGAATGCTTAAATATGCCATTTGTGTGAATTGTGTAGATTTGAAGAGTTTTTGGTTTTTGTAAGCTCCTGCCAGCAGAGAGTTCTGAAGGACACTTGATCCTCTGCCAGAAACACAACAGTAACAGTTTACGGTCATTATTCGGCCAACCCACGGATATAGTATTTGATTTTTGTTGGCCAATCAGAACTAAGATATTATTACCAAAACGTACAAAGAAAGCGTTTGTGGTTGCTTTTTCACATATTCAGATTTCTTTATTCAGTGGCTTTGGAGCACCAAGCTGTAGAAGGTTAATATGCACAAATTATCGTTGTTTGCAATCCAGACAATTAGACTCTGTTTAGTTTGCATATGAAATTGTTATTAAACATGTTGATTTCTGTGAACTGTCATAACAGCGTTGGGAGCTTAGTGACCATCTACAAATTACATTGCAAGTGCCGATTATTGGGGTCCAAGTACAAGATAGATAGATAGATAGACAGACAGATAGATAGATTGATAGATAGATACTTTATTGATCCCGAAGGAAATTTAGCAGCCAGTAGCAGTCAAACCAAACAGGACAGTCATAATAAAAAGGGTGATACAATATAAAAAGAAGAATATATACAAAAAAACTATCTACAGGCATATATACAAATAGAAATATACAGAAATCTGCAGTAAGATCTATAACCTGAGATAATAAAGGCAGTGCAGTAATGAATGTACATGGAGGCGCAGGTAACAGCATAAAATGACAATACTGAATAAATATGTGCATATATTGGTACTGAAATAAAAGTATCTAGGTGTGGAGTGTCCAGATGTGCAAGATGTGCGATAAGGTGTGCAGAAAGTGCAATATGTACAGTAAGGTGTCTATATGTGCTAAAAGAAAAAATACAGTGCATCTTATGCAGCCTGTAGGACACAAACGAAACTCAATGAACTCAGTAATTCCACAGCATTTACACCTTAAAATTTTTCATGTTAAACTTAAATCGAATTTTTTCTCTAAGTAACAATGCTGCCGGGCATTAATTGTGAAGTCATGTGGGTGTGAGTGCATGCATAGCGTAAGCCCTGCCACCCCGCCCTCCCCCTTTACTCTGGTAAGATGCCCTTAGGCATAGATAGTTTTAAACACTGGCAGTGGTTTCCACAAGAGATAGTGAATGAGAGACCTTCAGAAGAGCGTACAATTTCAGTACACTGTTTTGAATGTTTGTTTATTTTGCCATACTGTATCAAATCCATTAGAAGTGCATATATGAAAGAGATGACCATAAAGTGCATGCTTGGAAGATACATTCATCTGAAGAATTATTCACTTATTCGTTTATCTTGTAGGTCATTCCCACTTGGAACATTTCACCAATTAAGAAGCCCAACAAAATGACGGTAATTTAAAAGCTCCCCTGCAGACTGCAGTTTAGAATTAATTCTGGTTACATTATTAATATTGTATTAATGAATATAATCTAATATGGGTTTATTTGAAGGGTCCCCAGTTTGTGGACATTCCATTAGAAGAGGAAGACTCCTCTGATGAGGAGTATTGCCCTGATGAAGAAGAAGATGACGAGACAGCAGAAGATGTGAGTGAGAATTTTCTGCAAACATATGTTGTCAGTCATTGAAACTTTGTCCTCAGCTGATATAGATACTCAGTATTTCAGACACGGTATTTGTGTGTTGTAGACGCTACTGGAAAGTGATTTAGAGAGCACAGCGTCGTCACCACGGGGCACTCGAATAAGCATCAGCAGATCCTTCAGTGAATACGATGGAGAAAACAGCTGCAGCCCCAGACAGGTATCTCACACCTTGAGAAAGTCGTTTGTCCCTTGCAGAAATTTCATCACTAGTTCATTTATTTACTTGCTTGTTAATTTTTACAAGTGAGTTATAGTTAAAACTGTGGATATTTCTGCAGATATTTCTATTCTAACCAAAAAGTTGTGCATCCATATAAAGACACACATTGTACAAAATATCTTCCTTCTTTCTCCTAGAGCTTGCGCAGAGCGAGGCATCTGAGGGTTGAGGTAGTGCCCATGGGCCCCCCACCACCTCCTCAGGGTCCAGAGCCTTCAGGGCCGTCAAGAGAGTGCAGCTTCATGGAGAAACTTCATGCCGTGGATGAGGAGCTGGCCATCGGCTCTGACTGTATGGACACATACCAGGTAGCTTGAAAAACTCTACTGTGTTGATTATTAGTAGATTAACAGCATTTTTAACAAATTTATTGAACTGTTTAAAGAGGCTGTAACAGAAATTGTAGTTCAGTTAAGATAAGACAATGTATTGCATGAATAGATGATAAGTTACTTGTGATATGAATATACTATTTATTTATTTATTAAATGTCTCTTTTTTTTGTCTCAGTTGATCAATCAATCAGCCAACCTTTATTTATACTCCGAGTACATTGAGGGAGACCCTCATTTACAATGTAGTCAAGCCCATACAGAAATCAGGGATTGAGAAAATAAATTGTAAAAACGTAGCAAACACTAAAAAGTAATGATAATCATAGTAGTAAATAAAAAAGTCAATAAACCATTAAAATTACAACAATATAGTAATTTAATAAGATAAAATAAGGCTAAATGAAAAATATAATTAATTAAATAAATGAGGAAATAAAAAATGTAAAGCAATATTAAAATAGATAAAAACAGAATAATAAAAATGAAACGATAACTAAAACATACCAAAATCCACTTTAAAAGTTAACTAAAATTGAGTAAAACAGTTGCAGGCTGATTGAAGGTGATTTCAATTCTGTTCGATTCAGAATTCCTTTATTAGCATTACTGTGTGAAGTACAGGGCGGCACAGTGGCGCAGTGGGTAGCGCTGTCGCCTCACAGCAAAGATGGCCTGGGTTCGATTCCCGGCCGGGCGACCAGGGTCATTTCTGTGTGGAGTTTGCCTGTTCTCCCCGTGTCTGCGTGGGTTTCCTCCGGGTACTCCAGTTTCCTCCCACAGTCCAAAAACATGCAGTCAGGCTGATTGGACATGCTAAATTGCCCCTAGGTGTGTGTGTGTGTGTGTGTGTGTGAATGTATATGTCTGCCCTGCGATGGACTGGCGACCTGTCCAGGGTGTATCCTGCCTTCTACCCAATGACCCCACCGCGACCCAGAAGGATAAGCGGTTTAGATGATGGATGGATGGATGGATGTGTGAAGTACAATATTGCCAAAACATTATAACAACAAAAATGAACAATAAAAATAACTATGTAAAGAAAAAGCAATTAACAATAATATTAATTAGTGTAATTACAATTATAGCATTATTTTATTATAATTATGCTAAATAACCCACTAATTATATATTCGTTAACAATTTTTAACAAATATGTTTTTAACAGATCTCTCTCTCTCTCTCTCTGTCTCTCTCTCTCTCTCTCTGTCTCTCTCTCTGTCTGTCTCTCTCTCTCTCTCTCTCTCTCTCTCTCTCTCTCTCTCTCTCTCTCTCTCCCTGTGTTCAGTCTCTCAGCAGTAGTGGAGAAGACAGTCTGATGGCTTTTCGCACTCGTTCCAAACGTCCACTGAGAGACGTGCCACTGGGTCGTCTGGAGGCGGAGCTTCGAGCTCCTGACATCACACCGGACATGTATGAGCAAGGCTCTGCCCCGGAGGACGTAGAGTGGACACGGTGGCTTCAGGGCCTCATGAGCTCTGATGTGGAGAATGAAGGTGATCAGTCAAATCTAATATTTAACCCAGTGTTGAACTGATCTGTGTACTGGGGTCACTTTTAAATGGTGCTGGATCTGCTAATGACTTTTTATTCATTATACAAATAGAAATACAAAGCTTTATGTGAAGTTCATATTTCAGGGGTAAGCAATGAGCTATTCAGAGAGAGTGATAGTTAAAGGAGAAGGAAGAAGAAACATGAAATGACATAGCCGTGTTTTTGAATGTGAAACAACTTAAATGTGTAATTTATTTGGAGGGGTTTGATTTTTAAGAGGCCTGTTTTTCTCTTTTTAAGCTTTGAGAATGTAAGTTATTGTTCTGTTACTAACATCGCACACTGTCTGTTTCCTGTTAGAGGAGGGCGATGATGAAGATGATCCGGAGTATAATTTTCTGGCTGACATTGATGAGCCGGATGTAGAGGACTACAGGAATGACAAGGCAGTGCGCATCACCAGTGAGTAACCAACATCTAGACATCCGCAGAAGTGTGTTCTTCATTTTCAGATCTGGCCAAGGCCTTGAAGGGGTTACTTACCTCTAAGATAAAATTTACTTAGTGAGACATCATTAGCTGAGATGAAGGTGAAGGAGGCTGCAACAGGCAGTAGTTGGATGTTGTACAGTGTATTTGACTTTACTCCTCATATGCACCTCTTTTTTTTCCAGAAAAGGAAGTGAATGAGTTGATGGAGGAGCTCTTTGATGCAGTAAGAAATGACTGTTTTCAGTGGTTATTATCTCTCTCTTTGTTGTAGTTTTCATCTGTCTTGGCTGCTGTAATAAGCACTGTGCCTCCACTCCATAGTTTCAAGACGAATTAGGGTGTCAGGAGGAAGAAGGCCATGAAGAAGAAGAGGAAAAAGAAGAAGACGACGCTACCCAGCAAGAACCTCCCAGTATTCTGGAAACAATTCAGTAAGACTTGCTTTCACCACTCATGAGCAAGACAGGGCATGCATTACAGACACACAACTCTCAGTACCTTCTCCAATTTATATGGTTGTTAGTGGTGGTTGCTTATTAAATGTTTATTACATATTAACTCACTGCTTATGTAAGTCAATGTGTTCTTTATTTGATATGGTAACACAGTGGCACAATAGGAGCAGTTAGGAATTTGTGCATATGCCTCCAAAATAATCTGCTGCAAACATCCGTCTATCGCTTTTACTTGTACCAGCAGAATAGAAAAGGAAAGCAATAAATAAATATGGAGACTTTTCTCACCCAGAATAATCTCCTTTTGAATTGCTGAATTCAGGAAAAAGGTTATAGAACATCCCACGCAGAACATCTTGAGATTGGACGAAAATGCAAATTTTGACAAGTGATAAATTATTTTATTGTGATCTAAATGGTAATTATCATGTAATTACCAACAGGAGTAGCATGTTATATTGCTTATTAAATTATGATTTGTAAAGAGAGCTACATTCCACATATGTGGCATGTAACACTCTTAACATCCAGTGGTTTTCTGTGTTAATTCGATTGGAAACCAAAATAATTCCAAACTAGCCTGTTGTCGTTTGCGTAATCCCCAACATTCTTTGCTAGGCTGACAGTCTACATTATAATCTTTGCGAGTGGTGATCAAAGTATGTATGTGAGTAGTTAATTATTTTGTTTTGTTTTTATAGCCCAGAGTTAAGTACAATGTTTTCTATTTCCCATTTTGAACCAAAGGCAATGCTTAAATAAAGGCAAAGAAATAAAAACAAAATTACATTGTATGTGAAAAAGAACAAAAGAGCAATAATTAACATAATGCTGTTTTATTCAGAAATGTCAGTCGTCAGCTTGATTTGTAATCTTGGTTTATCGGATTAATCTATACTTTAATCAGCACTTGCCTCTCTGTCATTAGAGTCCTCAACTCCTCACAACTACATTTACTCTTAGGTTCTTATTAACCCTGCAGCATGTTAATCTGTATCATGGGGAATTTTACTTTACTTTTTAATTTTGGCATAATTTATTCACTCAGGTGTGAAGAACGTTATTCAGAGTGATTTGATGTGAAATTGGTTTCTTAACGGTACTGGCAATGAGATCCAGGGGCTGCAATGTCTAGAACGCAAATATAGGCATTGTATTTGAAACAGCCAGTGAACCTGTGTGTGTCTTTTGTGTTTTTCTAATGTTTTATGAAAAAGTGGGGGGATGGAGCTTGCAACGGTGGTACATCTCAATAGCATCATAGAATGATATCAGCCACTGCCAGACATTGTATTCATACCAACTTCATGTCATTTTATATAGTAGTTAATAAATTTATTAGCTGTTAAAAATGGGAGGAAGTTTTGGAGGCATCAAACATTCCTTATCACCACTGCTGTGAACTATTCTGTCTCTGGAAAGCTGCATTTCACATCCGAACACTCTGAATGATTTGGTTTACATCTGAACACTTTAGTTACGCAGAATTATAATCTCTCATTTCTTTTACTGTTTGAATGAATATGTGCTGTGAAACTGTATGTTTACTTGTGTCTCTGAGCAGCTCCGGAGCTTGAAGCTTGTTGTATATTAAGAGTATCTGATCCGTGTGTGCAGGTATGAGGATCCTTTAGCAGACATCCTGAAACAGCGATACCGAACAGTAAAAGAGCAGCTGGCAGCTATTCGTAAGCGGAAGGCTCTGCTGGAGAGTAAAGGCATACCCATACCCGCTCCAAGACCTAAACGCCCCAAAAGCCCCACAAGCCCAAGCGGCCCCAGTGGCCCCAGTGTCCCCAGTGGCCCCTTGCGTCTCACTCATGCCCAGAAACTTCATCTCCAGCAGCACATCCAGCAGGTCAAGAGACAGATCTGCTGCCAACTAATAGTGGCAGTAGTGAATTTATTCCTGAAGTTACACTGCCCCCTATGGGATATAAACATAGAAAAGAGCCACTCACTCTCAAATTAACTACACGTTCATACCGGCCAGGGAACATTTTAAGTGTCTGAATGTGGTTAATTGACAATATACCAATAAATCAAAAAATTCTGTACAAAAGAGAGATTTAAGAGATAAACAAAATATTAAAAACCTGTTAACCAAAGATTCACATTTTTTTTTTCCAGGTAGAAAAAGTACTGAGAAAAACATAGGCTACATTCACATTACAAGCCCCATTGCTCAAATCCGATTTTTTGCTCAAATCTGATCTCTCTGACACGATTGTCTGCACTCGTTTAGGTAATTGATTCAAATCTGTCATTAATGTGAACGAACCGGCGTCCTGAAATGACCCGTATGCGCACATCTTACTCAGTAACGTCACGTGAATGAATCACGTGCATCATCAGCACAAACTCACGAGCAGAACGAGCTTCACTGAGAAGATAATTAACTCTGATCAGCTCTCAGCTTCATTATTAGAGCAAGACAAAGACGAAAAAGGTGAAATGTGTTGCTTTTCCGCCGTTTACAGGCTTTAACTTCTGTTCGGCGCTGCTGCCATGGTAACGCTGAATGATGGTGCACGTGCAGTGAAAAAAAAGCACATGAATTCCGATCTGAGCGTCACATTAAGGTCGCATGGCCACGAATCAGATATGTATCCGATCTAGGACCACGTATGAAAGTGGCTCAGGTTGGATTTGTAAAGATCAGATTTGCGTGTCCACACAGCCATGAAAACATCAGATCTGAGTCGCATTAGGGCAAAAAATCGGATTTGTGCCACTTCAAGCTGGTAATGTGAATGTAGCCAAAATGTGCTGTAAGGAATATATTTACCTTTTGCTATAGTGTGAAATGTCTTGTATGTTGTGTTTCAGCATGTGCAGCTACTGACACAGGTGAACATGCTGAGCAGGTCGACGAAGGGCCTACAGACTGAGGCTTGCACTGCTAGACAGTTTCTGGTAAGACATGCCCTCACACACATACACAGTCAGTCTTACTCCAAATAAGGTTCCCAAATGAAAAAACTCGCACACCTGCATAGATAATACCTGGTTAAGCATCCAGTTGCTGAAATGTGCACCCAGTTAGTGGAAGATGGGGCTAAAATGGGCAGGAGCTCAAGATCTCAAGAGACTTGACCTGACAGGATTGCTGCTGTAATTAGAGTAAGGCCCAATCCCATTTCTTAGTTTTACCCCTACCCCTTGTTTTCAAGTGTCATCTTGCCCCTTGGAACTGAGTTACAAGGGGTGGTGGTTGAAATCTTCCCTATGAAATGGGACCCTCAAACAAAAAGAACATTACTTCATTAACAGCTACCAGCACTGCTCTGTAGGCGACCCTGCCAGTCTGCAGTGATAGCAGAGGAGGGTAAAGTTCAGCTCCTCACTGCTGGGCTTTAGTTATATTTAGGGCATCATATGCCTTCAAAGGGGGCCCTTGCAACAATTATTCATTATTGCCCACCCCTAATTCTTCAGTGATATGAAGCTGAAGTCAGCTATTCGTAAGCCTGTTGTATGAATTTTTCGTTCCATTTTAAATGGAGCAGCAGTTCCGACAACCTGAGGCACCAGAAAGTAACTGCTGCACCTTTTAACAGGACATTTAGCTAGCCAGCTACCAAGACATCAGCACTCTGCTAGCGATTTTTTCACTTTTGTAATGAAGAAACACAATTCAATAATACATTGAAACGACATTAAACTAAGATAATACAATGGTTGTTGTAATTTTTAACAGAGAAATTGCTCACTTTTGTGGGTTTCTCTGGTCACTTGTGCCGCAATCTTGCCGGTTTTTCCTTCTTTCTCATAACACTCTGTTTGGAGTGTGACTCTGAAAACCTCTGTTTGGAGGGCCATATCCCTATGGCCCTAACACTTCACCCTACCCCTTCATCTCAACAAAAATCGGGACACCCTGCCCCTAGACGTGAATGCAAAAAATGGACTGGTAGGGGCGAGGAACGAAATGAGATTGGGCCTAAGGGGATACATAACCTAGTATTAGAAACAAAATGATGCATGCGACTAATTTCTTCTTCGGTAAGCTTATAAACCAAATAGGAGCAGTGTAGAGCAGTATATGTATCATTATTATTTTTCCATTGTCTTTGACTGTTCCATTATTACACATCTCAGTGTCTCACTACTGGTTGCACGGCTAGTATGTTAATGGAACAGGATGTAACCAAACACTGTAGGAAGTTGGAAGCATTATCCCAACCCATACAGGTCCCCCTTACTCTACTGTGTGCTGTTCCTATTATGGCACTAATGTTATATTGATTTTTGCCATTTAGAGGTTGCTTGAGTTGCACAATTGATTGCATTTTAAACTCTATGCTTCTGTCTCTCCCTCTGTCTCCCAGTTAGAGCTGCAGTTCTTTGCTCAGCGGGCAGAGCAGGCGCAGAGTGTAACAGAGCCTGGTTTTGTTAGTGTCTTCAGAGCCTGTAACCTACAGGCTGCGCTCGACTTGCTTGAAGAGTTAGACCACTCTCCTAAAATTGACGCTCTGGGCCAGGGTCCACTGTTCTCAGGTGAAGCAGAGCACTTTTATCATTTTTACAGTCCACAGAGCACCTTTGCACTGCACATTTGAGTTTTTCTTCCTGCTCTCAACTCATTATCCAGTTACAGAACCACTCATGAGTTAAAGTGGGCGCATTAGAGTTTGGGAAACACTAAAATGTGCAGTGCAGGTATTGTCCACAACCGTACTTAGGGCTGTAGTTACAATTATATCAGTACCTGAGTAAATAAACAGTTATTTTGATGATTAACCAAGTAATTCGATAAAATTAAGTAGGAGTATCTATGATATGCATTATCGTAATTATTGCATATTCATTCTGAAGATACATTAAGTAATCATATATAATAGAGGAATCATGACAGCCCTACTTTGGTTTAGAAAGGTTTTTTTTTTTTCTTTTTAAAATCTCATTCGAAATTCTGTAGCAATCTAGCCAAAGACTTCGGTTGAAGACTTAAGTCGTTGTAGAACAGGAGTGTCAGCCCTATCATCAGGTTTTAGTGTTTTCTTTCATTTAAAGTGCATGAACTGCAGCTTTCTTCTTTCCCTGTCCACAGTATGTTGTAATCCTTTATACTGCTGTTTATAATTACTTTGACTTTCAATGGTATTCTGTAGGATCCCAGATTCCGGCTCATTTGGCATGGTTGATGGCCACACGTCCAGTTTTCCTCTATCCTGAGCTGCTTTCGGAGGCTAACCTGTCTACTTTTCATTACAAGGGACCCTTCACCTCAGCAGAGAACTGGTGGGCCATGTTCTTATGTGAGACTCATTTATAATACATGCTACTTTGTAAAGTGGCCTTGGGAATGAGAAAGGCACTAAATATATAAACAAACAAATAAGAGCATAGTGATAATTTAAAGTCCAGTAGAGTATCATTAATCCTGTGTTGTAGCTACATGAGAAGACTGGTTTACTTCCCCTGTCCAGTTAATTTACAGCTGTGCTAGACAGTGGGCGGCTGCCAGATCACGTGTACAGAGCTGAGCAGCCATCACTTTGCTCAATGCATATTATGCACACACTATATTTATTTTCTCCTGACAACTTGGAACAGACAAAATACACCAGTAAAACAGTAGCGCCACATAAAAAAGGCAGTGATCTACTGCATCTGACTGCAGTCATTTCTTTTTAATTTTGTGTTTTCAAAATTAATTTAAGAATGAACAGGAGGCAAAAATCAATCAGTTATGCAGTTAATGAAGTTACTATCATTTCTGTAGTAAAAATTTTCATCTAAATCTGGTTTTCATGATCTCTTCAGTTGTTACGTGTTCCAGAAGTATTGATTATACTTATCATATGCTCAGGAAAATGTACTCCTCTAATAACATACCATCATATTGCCCACAGCTATCTCTGAGAGTACTTAGCTGCACTGTTATATACAAATTAATCACATAGCAAAAAGTATTTCCTGAAGAATATATATAAGTTGACTGGATTCTGTTTCCCATTTTCTTCTGTTACAGTTTGATAGTTTTGGGCCATAAACACTTTCAGGGTACTCTGCACCCACTCCAGCTGGCATGTCATTACCTGCTTGTTGCTAGGAACTTCGTCTGTTTGAGAGCCCACATCCGCAGTGCATGTCAAAAACAAAGCCCCAGCATCATAAAGGTTTGTTAACAGCCAATATCTTATGGCACAACATGTGAAAAAGGCTGTGTGACTTACCTTTATCCCATGATTCCTCCAGCCTGTCTTTAAGTGCTCTTTCTGTGTGTTTTCAGAATTACTTTCTAGAAGGTAAATATCCCTTTATGCCTGTGGCCTGCGAAAGAGTCAGTCCCGATGACCTGCGACCCCCAGTAGAGAGAGAGAAGCGCCTCATGCCTTATTGGCTTTCGGTAAAAATTGTTCTAATTCTTCTGAAAGACACACAGTAACTAGTGAAATCAATAAAAATAAAATGGAAATTCTGTCTGCGTGATTCAAAGCAACAGAAAAAAAGTTTACTCACTTTCCCCTTTTATAGGGGATCAGCCAAGCCATGTTAGTTGTCTGAGGTGTGCAAAAGTCACAGACCGCCATTCATTTGTTTAATTTTCAGTCAAAACAACCATTAAGTACAAATTATTCATTTTTCAGTCTCAGGAATAATCAGAAACCGTACATGTAACAGAAAATTACACAGAAGCCTCAACAATGAAATATCAAAATGTTTCATATTTATTGTGTCCATCTTTACCTTTATTACAGCTTCCATTCTTTTCAGAAGACTCACTTTCAGTTTCTCAAAGAAATCTGCAGGGATATTTTCCACACCTCCAAAGTTCAGTCTTAGAAGTTGGTTGCATTTTCTGCTTCTCATGATCCAAGTAATCCCAACCACAGTAATGTTGAGGTCTGGACTCTGGGGTGGTCAGTCCATTGTTCTGAGAACACCAGCAGCTTCTTTGTTTGATTTGCATTTGTTCTTCTTGTTGTCTATTTGTTTTATACATCCTTTCAGACCCATAGCGCTGAGTTGTCTTTTCACAGTGGAAGGATGGACAAAAACACCAGCTTGATTTTCTCCTCTCTCTCAAAGATGCAGTTTTTAATTGCTGTTTATCTGATGGGGACAGTTTCGGTGGTCCATCAGGTCTTGCACAGTTATAAGGAGTCCAGTTTCTGTCTTTCAGTGCTTTTTTTAAATCTACTTTTAGAAGTGACAGCTTTTTGCAGTTATTTTCTAAAAGCTTCCACTTTTTCTTATGCAAGTGGGTTGTTGTCACATATCTGATCTCCTCAGAAAGATCTCCTGAAAAATGAATAACAGAAAATTTAGTAAGGTAATAATGAGTCTCTGACTTTTCCACAGTGCTGTAGCCAACAAGTAATGGGTCGCTTATACTTCACCAATTAGAGATAAAATTACAGGCTTCTCTACTGTTGTTTGCCATTCTGTGTACTTTTTCCATTCTTATCACTTTACTTTATACTGACTTCTGTCAAACACAGTTGCATAAGTTGTATACCTACCCTTCTCACACTTTCTCTCTCACAGGAAAACCTTAAGCTGATTTATGAAGAAGTGAAGAAATACAACCAGCAACTTGCCACTTCTCAGTCTGCCAAGCATAAAGACCTGCATACCACTGTAGCTCCTGCTACCCCTTCTGCCACCCCAGAACCTGCTTCTTCATCCTGTACTTCCCCCCCAGGTACCCAATACCCTCCCTGGCTGCCAGAGACCCTTGCAATGGCTCTTATGCCTCCTCCTCCTGGTTCCTTGAGACGAAAAGCCTCGGTTAAGCTTTCTGCACTGACTTTGAATCAGTCCACTGAACCTCCCAAAGCTCCTCCACTTTCAAAAGATGTAGTGGAAGCCCTCGGTCGTCTCCCACCCATTTTGCCAAAGTCTGCTCACCTTGACCAACTTGGAGGTCAGACTGTTCAGTTTAATTCCTTGAGGAAGAAGCCAAAGATTAAGCTTGGAACTGTAAGTGCTCAAAGTACTGGAGAAACCCAGATGGTAACCTCTAAGTTTAATGACCCAGCAGATCAAAACCAAGGAAAACTTGTCATAACTTTAACTGCTGCTCCAGTGGAGCCACCCTCTCTTGGGAACGTGGTTGTGACAACAAAAGAAACACATACTGCAGGTTCTAGCGCTGAACATGTAGCTCTAGTAGGCCCACGGGATGAAAATATTCTCACCTTACCTACTGCTCCAGTGGCCACCAGCCTGAACCTACCCTCTCTAGGGGATCTAGCTGTGAAAACCAGTGAAACAGGCTCAAGTGCTGCACAAATAGCTTCTAGCCAAGGCAATGTCATCATCTTACCTACTGCTGCGGTGGCCACTGCCTTAATATGTCCTGCACCAGCCACTAAGGTAGCGCCCCAAACGCCTTCTGTCCTCCCCTCTTTGGCTAAAGACTGCATGAGTCAGCGTTGTGGCACCCTACTCAAGCTAAGCACAGGACCAAGAGTCCCTCTAGGCCCAAATCCTCCAAAGTCTGTATCTCAAAATACTCTGCATCAGTTTCTTATACTCCCTCCAGGCTGTATTATTACAAACAGTGCAAGTCACAACACTATTCTGAACCATGAGCCAGTTACAGCTCACAACCAGAAACCCTGTGTAGCTCAGGAGACGACAGAGATGGAAGATGTTACTCAGAGTGTTTTAGGGAACATTTCCAGGGGACATAATGCAGTTCTGCTAGAGGTGTCCTCAAATAAAGGTCTGGAAGCCAGCATTAAAGACAGTGCATTACTGACAGCAGTAGAGGAAGAAGAGTTGGATGTCGATGAGGTGATTGCTAATGAGGAGGAACAGGAGGAGTGCGGAGAGGAAGGCTTTAGAAAACCATTCCTCACCTTGTCAGAAAGCTCAGGAAGCCCCACACCTAGTTTGTATGGGGACGATGTTGCCATGGAGACAGTGATGGATGAGGATGGAAGGGACCAGAGACAGCCTGGGTGTAGTGAAGGAGGAAGGGTTAGAGAAGACATGGAGGGAGAAATAGAAGAGAAGCGCTTGAGGACAGTAGAGGAAGTGATGTCACCTGCTTCTGAGACATCTGTGTTGTCTGTGCCGGAGCTTCAGGTGAGTTGATTTGTTTTGCAGACGTCTATAATACAAGTTATCACATTTTATCACTGCAATAAAATCCATGGGTCTTTATTTCAAACCGAGAGTGAACACTTTGGAAAAATGACATCAGAGAGTATGTTAAGTGGATGTTTCAACACATTTTCCAACTCTTTTAAAGCCGTGCTGGTAGAGTCTAAGTGTTGGCCCTATCATCAGGAGATCGCGAGTTCAATCCCTGGTGATGCTACAGCCGTCCATAGCCGGGAGTCCGAGAGAGCACAATTGGCCTCGCTCTCTCTGGATGGGTAGGATGGCCCCTCCTTCTCCCTCCATCACTCAGCGCGATGCTAGTCGGTGCAGGCGTCTGTTAGCTGACGTAACAGATCTGGCGGTTGGCGCTTTCCTCCGAGCGCGTTCGGCTGTCCAGTGACGTTGCATGAGCGGCAGTTCGAAAAGAAGCGGTGGTTGGCCTCACAGGTCTCGGAGGAAGCCTGTGTTAGCCTTCACCCTCCTAGCGTTGATAGCATCGTGTGACTGGGGGAGTCCTAACTAGCGGGTGGAATTGGAGACGACTAAATTGGGGAGAAAAATCGGGTAAAAATAAAAAAAAATATATATATGTATATATATTATGTAATATATGTGTAAGCTAAATCTTCTGACCTTTTTGGAAAATACATTTTTGTTCTGAAGCAGTGCTTTAAAATCTTCTCTTTTTTAAATTTACAAGGAGACAATGGAGAAGTTATCAAGGCTGGCATCAGAACCGGGGTCTGACGATAAAAGATTTGCAGATGAAGTCCAGTCAGGTTGTCATGCCTCAGGTTGACCTTGTGTCTTTATGATATATATTCCAAATGTTTCCTTGTTTGCTGTATTATTCTGTTGATTATGTGAACTATACCTGAATAATTTAGTGAAATTCTCTTCATGGCTGCTCAGTGGAACGGCTTCTCTATGATGACTTATCTGACAATGATCCTCGGAGAGATACTAAAGATGTTGCGTTTGCTCAGGCTTATCTGGAGAAGGCAAGTAATGTTGATGTATCTGCTTATATTCCGTATGCATTTAAGCATTATGTTCTTTATTTTGGGCGGTATTTTTATCTTTTACTTTGAGTATTTGGGAGATATGTTCCAGTATGCTTCTGTGATTTGTAGCTCTGGTACATTTCCGGTTTTATCCAGTTTTATGTCTTGTAAAAAGGTTTTATTTTGGAATTCTTGAGCTGGATAATTAGCCTCTCTGAAGCCTGCTCTACTCCTTTTCGTACTGTCTTTAGGCATGTGAGGTGCTGCAGACAGTGCCAGGGAAGGTGGAGGAGTTCCTGGGTGTTTTGTATGAGTTTGAGCAGGACCCTGAAGGCAGAACGTCAGTGGAGCTCTTTATGAGGCTGAAGCCTGTGCTAAGAGACTGGCCTGAGCTCCTCAGAGACTTCGCTGCTTTCCTGCACCCAGAACAAGCTCAGGCGTGTGGCCTGGTAAGAGAGAAATATAATAGAAACACCAAATTGAAAAAAGATTGTATTTTGAAATATTTCAAGCAGTGATATATTGTGATTGTCAGGCCAGAACCTATGTTTTGTTTTTTGTCTTTTACATAATTTGGGCTGCCCTTCCCGTTGTGTGAAAATGTCATGAAGAGTAGACGCTTAGAAATCGCTCCAAGTAAATCTTCCATAAACAACAATGCATATAATAAGGCTAATAAATACAAGTAATACCAGTAAATATCTGCTAAAAAGAAAGACTAAGAGTGGTTGTTGGTGCAAAATTATAACATCACAGTACTCATAAGACATCTCAGTACACGATACACATCACAGTATTACATTTTTCTGAGGTTTGATAAATGACAAACAAGCACCATTAGTACCACATTTAAAAAAAAAAAACTATGAATTCAGTGATTTCATTTGTTTTACTTGCTGTACTGCACTAAATCCACTTAAACAGGACAAACTATATTCTCTTTATAAAAAATTGCAGTCAGTGCTCTTTAGGTACTGACAATGTCTGTGATGTGCTTAGAGAAGTATATTGCGATGACGATGATTATTGTCATGTTGGCCTCCACTCACATATGATACTGTAAGAATTATATTGATACATTTTAGAAATGGAAAGGATGTCTCTGAAAGGAAGAAGTGTTATTATTTATGTTATTATAATTATTTTAAGATTTATTACTGCTTAACTTTTGGGCTATATTAGACCAGCTGTTGTGACACCTTGTTTGGTGTTTTCTAATTGTAGCTGGCGGAGCAGCAGGCGTTTGAGAGAAGCAGGCGGTTCCTGAGGCAGCTGGAGCTCATTTTCGGAGAGCACTCTGTCCACTACAGGAGGGTCGTGCGCACGCTGCAACAGGGCCCCTCTAAAACCCTAACTGGCTCACAAGAGGTCATTACAACCCAAACACTAACAGCTCGACTGTGTGTGTCTTTACTGTCTTCATTGAATGATCTAGTCTTTATTCTTCATTTTCAGATGAAAGCACAAATAGCTATGCTGTTCCGTGACCACACCCACCTGCTGGAGGAGTACTGGGCGTTTTTTGAGCAGCTCCACCCACCTGCGCAGTGTCGGACTGATGATGGAGAGGAGGAAGAGGAAGAAGTGGAGTGGGACGACACTGATAGTGTTTCAAGTGTTCAGACAGTGCAGAGCGTGTGTGAGCCTATCGGAGCCTGTTCTCCTGAGGAGAGAACAGAAGCTCACAAAAGTCATATTGACTGCAAGGTAATGTTTGTATAGTAGACTTTAAAAAGTAAGTGTAATGTTAATCTGAATGAAATCCACAGATTTTATTTAAAGGGCCCTGTCCTACATCCCCTGCTGAAGGTCTATGTATGGTCCAACTTACTGACTCAGATTTCTTTACAGTGGTGGTGACAGGAACAAGGGGTTATGATGTCTACAACACAAATATAGCCCTTTTTTTAGTACCCAAAACAGTAAACCTACACATGTCTTCTGAGATTTTGATGTAATGATTCTAAAACAAAAGACATTTTCTTTGGGGTCTACTGTGTCTTACAACACCCTGCATGTACCTGTCTACCATGAATGGCTTTTAGAAAAAAAATTTAGGCCAAAATCAAACCTCAACGCTATCATAAAACACTGTCTCAGACATCAGGCATTCATAAACGTTTCATATCATAACTTTCTGTAAGAAGGATGTTAGAGGAGTTCATAGAGGATTTTAGAGGACGTCTGGTTCCTATCAGCACCGCTTCTGACAATTCAGTAAGTTTCTCTCGGACAGAGCATCTTCCATCAAACCACTCACTTACATTTTCACTATTGAATTATGCAAGAAATTTTTGAAAAATTGGTGGAATTCTCTTTTAACTGTGGGTTGGAGGATCCAGCTAGAGCCACACTAATGTTAACTGAATTGTTTACATGCAAACTCGTCGCTTTTCCGCAAAATTCACCATTGGGAATGCTAAACATGCCATTCATAAGAATCATATAGATCTGAAGAGTTTTAATGTTTCAAGAGAGGCAGATAAAAGGCCAATCTGAACTAAGATAATGTTCCAACTGAACTGTTGAACTGTAACCGCTATGATAGCTAAACGACTGCGTACAAATTACATCACAAGTGGCAATCATTGGGGTCCAAGCAAACTAACCATATGGAGCCAGTGGAACACAAATTATGTTTTTAGAATGGCTTCTATAAAAAGTGGATGTCGGGTCTCCATAGGAGATAGAGTCTACCAAATTCCACATTGATCTTTTAACCTTCATATGCTAAGCAACAGATTTTTCTAAACAAATATTTACAAATAAATTAAAATGCCCACAAAACAGTATTTGGACTTGTATTTGCATAGTATTTGAGCTCAGTGAACTACAGAATTCTACAGCAGTAACACTTAGTCTCAGAATGTCATCTTAAAATCACTAAAACTTTTTCCAGGAACGATGCCACTGGACCCCACAGGGGACTGGTTTCTGAACCTTTCTCACTGCTCATGAATATTCATGTCTGTGATTGACGGTGTTAACAAAATGTTCCAGATGTTCCACAAATAATTCTAAAGCCCTCCGACGTTTTGCATGATGAAACTTTTTGAGCTAAAACGTCTTCTCTGCAACAGAGTCTGGCTGCAGACACGCACTCTCAGACAGATGCACTCTCAGCCCCAGTGACGTCATGTGGGCGTGCACTCTCTGCCACAACAGCAGAAGCAGCCAAATGGCACATTAACTTTTGGCGGCTGCTGCTTAGCGATATCATCACTTGATCTATTTTTGTACATAAAACAGCTAGAGAATTACATTTAATGTCCCTCCCTGTTGTAAAGAGTCATAAAATCTATAAAAAGTGTCTGTTGGTTCCTGGTGGTTTTCAGTAGTCGCTAATGGTATTCTTTGTTTTCCTGATGGGTTGATATCACAGTGTAAAGGATTCAAATCCTTTTAATCGGGTGTTTTGGGACTGATTCCAGATACAATTGTTTACTAATGGACTCTAACAGCAACCATCAAGCCAACTCCTGATGGTTTTGCTTCCTAATGGTTCTCCTCATCTTCAGCATGACTTTCATGAGTTCCAGCAGTTCCGTTAGCCTGTTTGTTTTTTCAGCGAATAAACCCAACATTGTGTCTTATCATAGTGGAAGGTTTTATTTTGAAAGTTTCCATATTTAATTACTGTATTATCAGTATGACAAAGTAAATATACATTCAGTGTAACTCTTGTTGCCCAGCAGTACGTGTTTCGCTGTTTTTCCTCATAAAACCGACAAACACTCTGTTGTGGCAGGGCGTGCACTGACATATGGGCTGGCAGTGCATGTCAGGCCGAGAGTGCATGTCTGCAGCCAGAGTCTTCTCCTTCTCTGTCTTCCAGAATGAATGTTAATGTATACAGAATGGTTGTGAAATAAATGTGACTTTAATGATATGTTAATGTTAATTAAGTATATTGTTTTGTTCTTTCCACTGCAGAGGGTTGATGTAATAACCCAGAATGCAGAGTGCCATGGCGTTGGTGCAGAGCTGGAGGATGAATGGACCCGGGAGAGAGATACGCAGTTCCGCTGCCAAGCTTCAGGAAGTCCTGTCTGTGCCAAGAACTGTTCACGTATGCCAAGTGGGGAAAAGGTTGTGCTCTGGACAAGGTTAGAAATTAAAGTTTAATTTTATTAACAGCTTTCTGGACCTCTTTCTTCACTCAGTGGCATGTTTGAAGCTGGGCTCAGATTAGGTGACACAAATATAGGCTAAATATTACCAATTTAAAATCACACAGAAAAAGTACATAGTAAATGTTTAGCGGTTTTGTAAGGATTCATTTTAGCACCAGTGTAAATGAACTGCAGTGGTACATGAATTTATTTTGGTTGTGTATAAAGGCAGGTAGTAAACAGCTGTGCAAAAGTTTGGGTACCCCTGGTCAAATGACATTTTCTTGATTTTCTTGAAAACTTATAACACATTATATTTTATGTTTTATCATTTTTCAATGTTAAACCTAGCAAATAAATAGAAACTGTCCACTAAAGTTTGCAGAAAACTGTTGTATTTAACTTCTGTGTTCTGTGCTATTCTTTATGTTATGCAACAGGTAAATTACGTATTACTCTATATATGGATTTAGACTTAAATGGCATCTGTATGTGCTTGTTTACTTCCCTTCATTCATACCGGACTTAGTGTTATCTCACATTGCACAGTGCTGTTTGTCTGAAGTATCTATTCACTGTAAAAGCTTCTCAATGGCATCTCTTTGAACAGGGAGGCGGATCGTGTGATACTCACCACCTGTCAGCAGAGAGGAGCCAGTCAAAGCACCTTCAGCTCTATCGCTAATCAGCTTGGTAATAAAACGGCCAATGAGGTACGATCTTCATCTGTACTTTCAGTATTTAAAACCAGATATGTACATATTCAGTTTGTACATGTAGTCAGTTTATGCAGATGTGTATGTTAAGTATAGTTGTCACAATATTAAGGCTGGCTTTACACTGTGAAACTTCCATTCAACTTTAGTTGCTTGAAACCTACATGAAACTAAACTGCACTTGAGTTGCATAATGTAAAGTGTCCTGCATCTTGAAATTTGGCCACAACAGATGCAAGCACCTTAACTTTGTGGAACAAGTTTCATGAAACAACCAGTCAAAAAGCAGATAACTTATACTTTCAAACATAGTTTCAAATGATTGATTTCACTAGATCAGTGTACAAGAAAATAAAAGTCTTTTATCGTGAACTCGAGGCTAGATTTATTATATCCTTTCCTGACACCCGGGATTTTAAATAGAGCTTCAGATTTTGAAAATTACTACAGAGGAAGAGACTTGAACATCAGCTTCTTGATAAACTTGTTTCTGAGGCAAGATGAACACTTCAAGACTTTAAATAGACTATCAGTGTAATGGCTGTTTACACAAATTTTCAAAAGATTAACATACACATAACAAGTTATCCATATCCATTATAATTTGATCCATAGATCAAATTATGCAAAGCTGATAAAAATGCTACAGATATTTAAATACCGGAGAACGATATGATGTATCCAAAATACGAGCCGCTATGTCTAAATCATTTGGCTAAATCAAAAAATACCAAAATATGATGAGTGCAACATTGTTTTTTGAATTGCTTCGTGTAACTGTCAAGTTGCATGGAAAATTGTTGCATGCAACTTACAACATGCAACTAGTTGCATGCAGGTTTCACCATGTAAAGCCAGTCTTAGAACCTATTGCACTTTTCAGCATCTGTACCCCTGGTCATGTGGTAAGGACATGCCTCCTTTTGGCTCTGCTTTGATCCCTAGGTTGGTGCACGCTATCGGGACCTCATAAAGCTGTTTCACAAATCCACAAAGCAGCATCACACCAGCCGGTTAGATACAGAGCTCCAGTCCAGCCCCAAAGAAGTGGAACCAGACTGAGGGAAATCCACAGTAAAGCCTAGTGCATGTCTACCCAGCACTCTCCCACCACAAACAGTCTAATAATAATAATAATAATTGGAACGTGGACTGACAAACCAGGTCTTAATGGAGGAGAACATTAATACCATCCCCAAACTCAAGGTCACTTTGTGTCACCGTGTTTTTGTGAGCGTAGCAAGAGTATGAGCTTATAGACATTACCAGTAAATGCAGAGTAAAAATTCTTTGCCTTGTTTTTCATTTTCACACCTTGTTTTATGTTTTTGTTATCAACTGAACCGTCATCATGGTTCCTCAGAAAAGATGGGCAAGTTAGGCTGGAAAGTGGACAGAGAAAAATACTATATATCTATATGACATATATCAGTGTTAAACTTATTAATTCTGTGCTTAATTCAGTGGTTCAGATGTAAACAGAGTAATTCCGAGTGTGTTGAATTGAAATGGTTCACTTTACAGTGGTGGTGATTGGAACCAGGGGTCACAATGCCTACAACACAAATACAGCCATTTTATTTGCTGCTGACCAGTGAACCTATACATGTTTTTGGAGTTAAAATAGTGGAGAATCTGAAAAGCTGTTTTCTTTTAGGATTATTTTTCCTCAAATCTCGTATGTACCTCTCTGCCCTGAGTGTAATTAAAAATTCTAAAATCTCCAATCTGTTATAGAAACAACATCTCTGGCATCAGACACCATATTTGTAACAATTTCATGTTATAATTTTCTGTGCAGGATCTTCTAGAGCCCATGTGTCAAACACAAGGCCTGCGGGCTAAGTCAAGCCTGTCACACAGTCCTGTTCAGCCTGTGAAATGATTTTAATTCTCTATTCTTACTAGCCCGTTTCAGCCCGTTACAGTCCCCAGCATGCACTGCAACATAATGTGCGTTCTGACCCTCTGACCGTGGGCCAGCGGTTACACAAAAGGAAAACATCTCTGGTGTCTAGTTCAAGCAAATGGGCAGTTTTAAAAAAAACCTACCTAAAACAATTTTTTTATTTAGAATTATTTTTTAATAAGTATTTAATACCAATTTTGCTGTTGTAGTTTTGTCATATTTTGAATAAACAATGGCCCGTTTGGGTCATGGCAAAATATTAAGTAAAAATGAAATAAAGAACAGCTGACCCACAGATTTGCTGAGATTTTTTAATACGGTTCTTTTAGTGGTTGAGATTGACACCCCTGTTTTAGAGGCAATAATCTCTTCAGACGTCTGGTTCCTATCACCACCACTGTGAACAGTTCTGAACCGGTAAGTTTAGGAACAGAGTATTTCACATCAAACCAGTCTGAATGATGTTGTTTACATCTTAACCAATTAATTATGCAGAACTTTAATAAATCGCTTAAATTTCCGCTTCAATATTGATGTCCTGTTCATAGAAAGTATTTTCTTCTGTCCATTTTCCAGCCTGACCCGTCCACATTGTTGGCGGAACTGTGTTTATAAAATCTCCTGAGTTCCCCTTTTAATCACAGGAAGATATAAAATAAATATCAAATGCATTAGGATGGTTTTATGAGGCTAAAGAATCACTAGCACAAGCTTATAGACATCAAAAGTCCACCTAGCAGTTTGGATTGCTGGTGTTTGCTGGGTTGATGAGCTCCAGGCTCAGCTGAGCTGATGAGTTGAGAACACTGAGTGTGTTCAGGCTGGACCTTGACAGAAACATCATCATCACTGTGAACGTTTCACAAGAGACACTTTAACAAAAGGACTATTTGGAGTGAGGGATATTGTGTCTATTAGATCGCGTGTGTTTTTCTGTTACTGATCGACTGAATTTGGTGCATTTGGACCTCGATCATGAATTCACTGATGTGTCTAAAGCAAAAAGCCATAAAGGCAAAAGAAGAAGAGGTGCCTTATTTATTTTGTAGTGCTTTTAGTATCATGAAGAGAGCACGTCTCACAGAAACACCGTGCCTTTTTGGACGTGCAGAATGGAGGATGGTGTTGCATTACCACTGAGTTTGATTTCCAGTTTATATATATATATATATAAAAACTGGAAATCAAACTCAATATATATATAATATTAACAAACCGAAACACTAAAGTTTATTACAAAATACATGAAGTTGTATATTTTGTCAGAAATCACTTCATTTCATGTTCATGTAAATAACCATTTGTAAGGAATTCTGACAAATAAAATGACAAATATTTTCAGCAGAATCTTTTTATTTGTGCTGTATAAGATATGCAAGTAGTTTCTCTTAGTGAAGGTGCTGATACGAGTTTGATTTAAAGACAAAAACATGAAATGTGTGCTAAGGTTGTTATGTAGAGTTACAGTTCAGGTACTGAAGCTGTGTACGGTTCTAAAGTAGAGGAGAGCCGGATTGGTAGGTACAGTTCTCCCTCTCTGTTGTAAATCCTGGGTGTACCAGGCATTGGGATCACCCAACTATCAGCAAATGACAGCTGAACATCTTGGCTAAAAACACTTTCAATGCCAGAAAATGATGTTTATGAAATTACTGCATTCATGAGTGCGCTTGTGCCAACCAGCCCCAACGTGCAGTTGGTTGGCACAGCGTTAAAAGGCACTAAAGAGTGAAGTAACAAATAGAAATGATCAGATCTTTTTCAATTAAACCAAACCACAAATTTAAACATGAATCAGCCACAAATTATTTTTGAATCAAATAAACATCAGGAATGTTTTGTTTTATCGTTGGTTTGCACTGAACAGTAAAAAGAACAATAATAAAAGTAAACTGGGCTTTAAATGTATTTTATTCTTGGCCTAAACTAAAACATCACAATTGTAAACATTTTTAAATGAAATAAACACTTAAAATGAAATATATGTTAAAATTAAACACAAGTTCAAATCTATTCAAATAAAATGAATTTATACACAAATAATTTGGGATAAAATTATTTTTCATCTTGAGAGACTCAATCGAATGGGCTACAGCTTAGAGGTCAGAGCAACTTGTTACATATTTAATGTAAACAGTAATGAAGTACAGTAATGCATTCTAGTTGTATTAGTGACTGCACTGTTTAGTCTGTACAGTGAATCATGTATAATAATATGTTTGTGACCGTATTCCTGCACCTGGACAGGCTAACTGAGACGCCATCCAACCCCACCCACATCAACTCTGTATGTGCTTCATGTTAGCTTTACTTATCAGTGGATTTCAAATCATATACAATTTTTAAAATATAGTAAACTGCAATTTATAACTAAAATAAATACATTTTCAGTATTTTTTTTTCTGTTTTATTTTAATACAGAATAATAAAAAAGTTACCCCTGCCTTAACAGTACATTTCAAGAGGTAAATCATTTTTGTGAGAGTTTTGTAAGTAAATATTGTGGCAACCAACCCTAGACCCTCGGAAATGGTTCTTCAAGGGTTCTTTAGTAGCAGGAATGGCTCTATATAGAACCATTTGTATGCTTAAATGGTCCTTTGCATGGTGAAATGCTTCTTCAGATTGATGGAGAGAGTGTTGTGTATATGGTTCTATACAGAACCTTTTTGAAAATTGTTCTTTTATTGCTACACCATTAAGCCTGTAACAACAGCAGAACCCTTTTTGGTGCTGTTTTCAAAAAGGTTCTATATAGAACCATATGCAACACACTTTCCATCAATCTGAAGGACGATTTCACCATGATTTCCCTTTACTAAAGAACCCTTGAAGAACCATCTTTGTGTGTACATATATAAAATAAGCACTTATTTTAATCCATTCACTCCATTTTTGTTTATGTAGTGCTTTTTAAACAGATTAAACCGTGGACTGCATAGAATAGTGTCAGTGTCTGTGATGCTGCCCTCTTGTGGCTGCTAGTAAAAATGTCATCAGAAGAAATTGTAATGAAGCGCCGTCGATTGGACGCGCTCTGATTGACGGGTGGATCCACCAATCACAGACTTACATCTCACCACCTATAGAAATGCCATCCATTCACCGTTCACTTTTCCTTTCGTCCCGCCCCAACGTAGAGGAACGGTCTGTGCCGGAGAGGTGGAGAGAACAGGGAGAGCGGAGGAGGTTCGTCTTTTCTTTCTGTGTTTTTTTTTGTCCACCCGGGTTTTTTTCTGCCCTCATGGCTAATTTAGTGTCCGCCGTTTTCTCCTGTGTGCTATTCGTGTCCTTCTTCGCCCGCTCTGCGCACGCGCGCAGTGATGTGGTCGAGCTGAAAGACGCTGACTTCGATTATGTGGCCGCCGAGCACGAGACCCTGCTGGTGAAGTTTTACGCGCCCTGGTGAGTCGCACGTGCACCTTCTCCTGCACTTCATACCTGTTCGGACTCGTGTGCGCGAGAGGCCGTGTGATGCACGCTTTCATCTTTCCGCGAAAACCCCCTCGCGCTGCTTTGCCGCTGGGTTTACTGAGCTGTCCATGGTACCTGCTGCCCGCTGCACGCGCCGGTTACGGAGCAGGAAGGGTCTTGTTCGAATTTCCCCGTTCCACCTTAAATGGTGCAGCTGCTGCATGCTAGAGCTTCAGGCGCCTGAGTGTAACTGCCGCTCCATTTAAGGTGGAACGGGGAAATTCGAACAAGAAGCTAAAAGCGAAAAGCAGCGCTTCTGTTTGCTTTTGTAAATGTAGTTTTAATATAAATGATCTGATCAGTTTTCGGGCTCATAGCCTCAGTCAGAGCTGGTAGCAAGGAAGCCTTTTAATCAAGTGTGGCTTCCTTAAGCTGTCAGAGCTGCATCACCCAGTTACAGGTGTAGCCGTATCATTTAAACCACCTCCTTGTTTCTGCGCTCAGTGTCCATTTTATCAGCTCCACTTACTACATAGGAGCACTTTGTAGTTCTACAGTTACAGACTGTAGTCCATCTTTTTCTCTGCATACTTTGTTAGCCATCTTTCACCCTGTTCTTCAAAGGTCAGGACCCCCACCGGACCACCACAGAGCAGGTATCATTATTATTATTTCGCTTCTGTCTCTGATCCACTCGTACAAGCATAACATTAACACGACACCACCACCTCAGTATCACTGCAGTGCTGAGAATGATCCACCACCCAAATAGTACCTGCTCTGTGAGGGTCCATGGGGGTCCTGACCCCTGAAGAACAGGGTAAAAGGGGGCTAACAAAGTATGCAGAGAAACAGATGGACTACAGTCTGTAACTGTAGAACTACAAAGTGCACCTGTATAGTAAGTGGAGCTGATAAAATGGACACTGAGTGCAGAAACGAGGAGGTGGTTTTAATGAAGTGGCCGGTCTGTGTACGTTCCCTATTTTTCCTAAAGTCCTCAGTTTTATGAGTGCAT
The DNA here is from genome assembly GCF_904425465.1 of Colossoma macropomum. Taxonomy (NCBI): domain Eukaryota; kingdom Metazoa; phylum Chordata; class Actinopteri; order Characiformes; family Serrasalmidae; genus Colossoma; species Colossoma macropomum. The sequence goes on from NW_023495463.1 coordinate 284,145, forward strand.
TTCCTTTGTGAGTTGTGAGTGTATACTCTTCAGTTGTAAATGTAAATTCCCCAGTTTGAGTGCATTCCTCTTTCACAAGTGTATAGTCTCCAGTTATAATTGTATGACTCAGTTATAAATGTATGTATAAATTTCCTAATCATACGTGTATTCCTCAGTAATAGATACGCTGTCTAGTTATATGTGTATATTTCTTAATTTTGAGTCCTCAGTTATAAGAGTATTCACTAGTTATATGTTTATATTTACCAATTATAAGTGTATATTTCAGAGTTTAAAAAATATATATATTCCTCAGTTATAAGTATGCATTCCTCAGCTATAAGTCATTTTCCAGTTCTAAGCACATTACTCAGTTGTAAATGTGTACTGTCTAGTTAAAGGTGTATATTCCCCAGTTATAAGTGTTTGTTCCCTAATTATAAGTTACCTTATAATTATTATTATTATATTAATATTATTACCTTATTATAAGTATACCTCTTTCGGATAAAAGAGTTAGAAAAGTTATACGTTAAAAGTCATAAGTGTATACTGTCTAATTATAAATACACAATCCCCAGTTGTAGGTGTATATTCCCCAGTTAAAAATGTGCATTCCTCAGTTATAAGTGTGCATTTCTCAATTATACTTGCTCAGTCCCCAGTTATAAGTGTGCATTCCTCAGTTATAAGTGCTTATTCCCCAGTTATAAGTGTGTATTCCTTAGATATAAGTGCTTATTTTCCAGTTGTAAGTTTGCATTCCTCAGGTACAAGACCTGACTCCCCAGTTATAAGTGTGCAATCTTCAGTTATAAGTTCTTATTCCCCAGTTATAAGTGTGCTTCCTCAGTTATAAGTGTGCATTCCTCAGTTATAAGCGCTTACTTCCCAGTTATTAAGTGTGCATTCCTCAGTTATAAGTGTGCATTGCTCAGTTATAAGTGTGCATTCCTCAGTTATAAGTACTTATTCTCCAGTTATGTGTGTATTCCTTAGATATAAGTGCTTATTCCCCAGTTATAAATGTGAGTTCCTCAGTTAAAAGTGCTTAATTCCAGTTATAAGTGTGAATTCCTCAGTTATAAGTGTGCATTCCATAGTTATAAGTATGCAGTCCTCAGTTATAGGTGCTTATTCCCCCGGTATAGGGTGCAGTCCTCAGTTATAAGTGTGCATTCCTCAGTTATAAGTGCTTATTCTCCAGTTATAAGTGTGCGTTCCTCAGTTGTATATGCTTATTCCCCAGTTAGAAGTGTCTGTTGCACTTCATTTTCTCCACAGGTGTGGCCACTGTAAGAAACTTGCTCCTGAGTTTGAAACTGCTGCCAAACGACTAAAAGGAATAGTAACTTTAGCCAAGGTAACCCCTCTCAGACACTCTTCTTAAACCACCTTACATTTAGTGATGTTGTTGTGTTTGAGTGGAGAGCTTAAACATGGATTTGCTGTTCAGGTGATCACTGTGCTGTGAATGAGAAGTTTCTACAGATGGATATTATTTTGTGTTTGTTTTATGATGTTTTGTTTTATGGTCTGTGCTTTGTCTTTTCTTCTACAGGTGGACTGTACGACTAACACAGAGGTTTGTGGGCGGTTTGGGGTCAACGGATACCCCACACTCAAAATCTTTAGGAATGGAGAGGAGTCATCGTCATACGATGGTCCACGTTCAGCAGGTGTGTTTGTTTGCCTGTGTGTGCATTGTTTAAAGTGTATATTACATAGGAGATTCAAAGCAGTGAAGTACCATCACACAAAAGAAGTGTTATCCTTTCAGTATGTTGTAGATTTCTTTACATTTGTCCCCGAAATCCATTTCAGTAAGTTAAATATACTATTTAATATAGTAAAGCTGTCAGAGCTGTGTTTCGTGGTGAAGAGCAGTTCTGACCTGACAAATTGGTTTTGCTTGCACTTTGATTTTTATGTGGATATAATTGCACACAAATGCTTCACATTGGAGAGTACATTTTCATGAATGTATATACTTTTATTTAATGTGCAAAACTCATTTGGTATTTCAGATTACATTCAGAGTATAATGGTTTATTTTGAAATTATTTTTAGCAGAATTTAAATCATAAATGTAAATCTTTTACAGATGGAATCGTGGATTATATGAAGAAGCAAGCAGGCCCCGACTCAGTGTCTCTACACAATGAAAAAGACCTGGAGACCTTCGTCAACCACTTTGATGCCAGTGTGGTTGGTGAGTAGATAGCCTTGAAGTTTAATCGTGTTTATTATGTAGTTAATCGTTATAATTGTTCAAAAAACATGTTCTGTCTTCATTGTTTATGCAACATCCACTGTTTCATGGTGTGATGTCATATATACAGTACCTCTGCAGGTACTCTATATATGTCAGAGACCATCCTTTCAAGTATTTAGTGTGTCCATGCTTTGCCTTTATTACAGCTTCCATTCTTTCAAGAGACTCACTTTCAGTTTCTTAAAGAAATCTGCAGGGGTGTTTTTCCATAGTTCAGTCTTAGAAGTTGGTTATATTTTCTTCTTCTTACAATTCAAGTAATGCTAATGACAAGTTAGACCAGTCTATAAAGCCTTACTTTGCATCTCAGATGTCCAGTTTTGGTGTTCTAGTGCAAATTTGTCTATTTAGTTTTCTCCGTGAGGCTTCTTTTAGCTACATATCCGTTCAGACCCATAGCGCTGAGTCGTCTTCTCACAGTGGAAGGATGGACAGAAACACCTGTGGATGTTTTCAGATCTGAAGCAGCTTGATTTTCTCCTCTCTCTCAAAGATGAAAGCTTTAAGTGCTGTTTATCAGTTTTGGTAGTCTATCAGGTCTTGCACAGGAATTATTTATTAACCTCACTTTGTGCACGGGGCACCATCGTGCTGGGACAGGAAAGGGCCTTCTTCAAACTGTTGCCACAAAGTTGGAAACATATAATTGTCTGAAATGTCTTTTAGCCTTCACTGGAATTCAAGAGCCCAAACTCTGAAAAACAGCACCATTATCCCTCCTCCACCAAACATTACTATTGGCACAGTAGTGTTCTCCTGGCACCTGCCAAACCCAGATTCATCCATCAGTCTGCCAGACAGTGCAGCATGAATCATCACTCCAGAGAACAGAGTGCTTTACACCACACCAGCCAACGCATAGTGATCTTAGGCTTGTGTGCAGCTGCTCAGCCATGGAAACCCAGTTCATGAAGCTCCTGACAAACTGTTCTTGTGCTGATTTTCAAATATGATTTTTAATATCTACAATTTCTTTAGCCAAAAAAAAATGTATAGTGAAAATTTATGCTGTTATCAAGTAGAACCTTTTTTAAGGAAATAACTGGGTAAATAATGTTTATATAGTCAGGTATGTATCACTTACATAATATTGCTGTGCTGTTAACTTGATACTATCTCTCTCTCTCTGTCTCTCTCTGTCTCATTCAGGTGTGTTTGAGAGCAGTGATAGCCCTCAGCTGGTGGAGTTTCTAAAAGGAGCCAATCTGATGAGGGACAAATTCCGCTTTGCGCACACCACTGACCTCCAGCTGGGCCTCAAATATGACCTCACATCTGAGTAAGGGCAGAGGAGAGAAAGGCAGTGGGCTGCCAACTGGGACCGAACCTGATAATCAATAAAGGAAAATGCTAATTAATCTGCCTAGAACCCCCCATGGCCTATACACTGAGCTTTCTTACATTTTGATTGGTCATTTCTCACTCGTAGCTCATTTCAACAAACAGAGAAATTCAGTCGAAAGTTCAGAATTTAAACTTAATCCATATCGCATTTGTGTTCGTGAGTAGAGGAGATATTTTATTACGATTTGAATTTGATGAGAAGTTACTTTTGTGTAGCTATGACTGTGTATGATTATGTGATTCTGTAAGTACATATGAGTGATAATGTAATTAAAATGTATAGAAAAATGACAGTCTTAACCCTTATCAAGTTAAATAACCCTGAAGCTGCTGTGTGCGTCTGCAGGGGTGTGCTGTTGTTCAGGCCTCCCCGGCTGGCCAGCATGTTTGAGGAGAGTGTGGTACCACACAGAGGCCCTTTCTCCGTCACTGCCCTGCGCCGCTTCATCAGAGACAACATGTAAGCAGCATGCCTTCATACCTCTGTACTCATACTGGCACCCACTGCATTGCAGTTCTCGCTGGAAAACAAGGTCTCTACTATGTACTCTACTGTAAGTCGATAGGTTGTGACTAATCTTGATTAATCGTGAGGTTTAAATAGTATTTACTTGTATTTTTGGGGGGGGATAAAACAAATAAAAGAATTCATGAATTGAATGGCAGTGAAAGGCAGGGCTAAGTTGTGCTTCTGCTGTGCCAGCATTGCCCTCAGTGAGTCTTTGTTGTGTTGGACCTGCTTTAGCATTTCGAGAGTTGAATTTCAGGGTGTGGGTACATCCTGGACGAGTGTCTCCTCTTCTTGACCATGAGAGGCTTGTTAAATGTCCAACTATTTTACAGCACTTGGCTAAAGCATCGACAAACCCGCTGTCACAGAGAGCCACTGTGATGACCCTCTGTGTAATGTGTGCTGCACAATGAATGGTAGATTCCTTGCTGCCGTGATCATATTACGAGCACTATCTGTTCCTATAGTGGTGACGTTTAGTCATCCAGCTCCAGATTGAACTTTAGTTTTATCTAAACTTCCATCTGGAAGCTTTTTAAAACAAAACTTGCCATGCAGCACACCAAGAGATGTCCCCTCAACACATTTCAGGGATTCATTAAGCTGACCGAGAGAAAGAATATGAAATAAAAGTGAATGAATTATCCACTTTGGAATCACATTAGCACCAGCAAAAAGCGCTTCGTATGTGTTATAGGCATACCTACCTGCTAAAGTAGGGGTGTCCAATCTAATCCACAAAGGACCGGTGTGGCTGCAGGATTTCACTCAAAACAAGCTGGAGCACACCTGATTCCACTTGTTTAATCAGTTGGTTTCAGTCTTCAGACTGCTGATCAGGTGATCTGCTTTGTTGGAATAAAAACCTGCAGCCATACAGGCCCTTGGTGGATAAGTTTGGACACGCCTGTGCTAAAAGTTCACGCTCGTCCACGTTCAGAAGTCCGACAATGAATGGACGCCGCTTAAACCCGCAGGATTTAACTCTTGAGCATGTGACCGCTCGGACCAATCAGACGTGGACAGCGCGAGCCCACTCATTGTGTTATCCATGTTTGCGCCTTTCAGTAAATCCGTGAGGGAGTTACAGGAGGAAGTTGGTGTCAAACTGGGTAATATGATTAATTTGTGTTAAAAAAAAATTAACGCATTAACGTTTCCAGATTAAACGTGAGCATTAACGTGTTCACGTTGACAGCCCTAATTAATGCACATATAAAATTACTTATCATTGCTGTCAGAACAAAACCTTGTATCTCCAAAATGGTGACTTTACAGGAGAGGGAAGAAAAACATTCTTAAATTTTTATGGAAATAAATGCAAAAAATATTTTATTACCATTCATTATCACTACACAAAATAGGCCTTCAAGGGGAATTCCACTAAATTTTTCAAAATCTTTGACTAATTCAGTCCTTGAGATGCAACATAGTCATGCAGAATGGTTTGATGAGAAATGGTAGAGAAACTTACAGTCTGATGTCTGTGCAGAGGTGCTGATAGAAACCAGGGGTCGCCATGTCTACAACACAAATATAGCCATTTGATTTACTATCCAAACCCACCAGTGAACCTACATGTGACTTCTGATTTTCTTATATGTAATGTCAATAATAGTAAAATAGTCAGAAATCTGAACCTTTTCTTTGGGGACTATTTTTGCCTTAGAACAACCTTTATGTATCTCTCCTCTATGAATAGATTAAAATAAACTGATTCAAATACATTTAGGACAAAATTCTATCACAAAACCACTGCAAAACATGCCTCAATCATCAGGCTGAGTATTCCTAACCATTTCATGTAATAGCTTTCTGTGTGGGAGCTTTTAGAGTCATTAAACTCTTCAGACATCTGCTTCCTATCACCACCATGGTGAACAGTTTTGACCCGGCAAGTTTCTCTAAAATGGAGCGTTTCACATCAAACCACTCTGAATGACTTTGTTTACATCTTAACCAATGAATTGTGGGATTTTTAAAAAATTGGTGGAGTTCCCCTTTACCTGATATATAGAGAATGTCATGAAGTGCTGTTGGTTTTACAGAGCTGTAGGTAAGCATGCACACTGCAGTACTTTTCTGTCTGTGTGCCTGTAGTTATGGAATCTGCCCACACATGACCAAAGAGAATAACGATCAGCTGAGGAAGAGGGACCTGCTGACGGCGTATTATGACCTGGATTACCTACACAACCCCAAAGGCTCCAACTACTGGAGAAACAGGTAAACAGTCAATAGCAATATTCCACAGATTCATATTACAGCTCCACTGCTGCTGTTTTTCCCTCTGGTTATCTTCACTGCTTTGCCGAAATAGACTTTATATGCAGATCAAGTGAATGTTTCCCATATCAGTGAACAGTTGTACTGCATCTTCAGCAGCCCTCTGTTTACATGTGTCTGATCCACTCAGACCAGCCCAACACACACTAACACACCACCACCACGTCAGTGTTACTGCAGTGCCGAGAATGATCCACCACCCAAATAGTACCTGCTCTGTGAGGGTCCATGGGGGTCCTGAACACTGAAGAACAGGGTAAAAGGGGGCTAACAAAGTATGCAGAGAAACAGATGGACTACAGTCTGTAACTGTAGAACTACAAAGTGCACCTATATAGTAAGTGGAGCTGATAAAATGGACAATGAGCGTAGAAACAAGAAGGTGGTCATAATGTTATGCCTGATCGGTGTACGTAGGGTGTGTTTTTCTGGCCTTTTATTTCACAAGTACGCAAATTTGTGACTGCAAGTATACATGCATTCGTCAGATCCTGTTGGTGTGGGTTCATTCATATTTCTTTCCTTTCAATCACGTGCAAAGCTGTTAAGAGCACCCTCTTGTGGAGCATCTTCAGCCTGCTAAATGTGAGTGAGTGAGTTAGGTACTGAAAGTACTATTCAGACAGGATTCATTTTACCTGTGGAGGTGGACTGATGGCTGTAATGTTTATGACCACTTTGCTCAGGGTAAGAAATTACAGAGATGGAAGAGGCTATTGAATTTAGGCATTTCCATCACAAAAAAAGTTTCCCAAAATACTCGGCTTTTTTACAAAATAAAGTTGTAAGAAACCTGTTTGGTGTAACGGCAATGCCTAAGTTCGCTCAGGGTAAGAAATAGACATTACAGAGATGGAAGAGGCTGCTGAATTTAGGCATTGCTGTCACACCAAATAAGTTTCTTACCCAATACACTCGACTGCTCACAAGTAGAAAAATTGTCCAAACATTTAATTTAATCATATTTTCTCTTACCTTAACCATCTACTTAGCTGTCTTGAATGCAGTGTGTTGTAAGCACTATAATTAGCTTTAATTTACACCCAACAGTCAACATTGCCATATAAGATCAGTTTTATTCTGTCATTTTATAGGTTTTAATGTTTAAAGTGATGCACTTGAGTTAAGACAATGCAAATTGACTTGATTTGGGCCACATAGAATACAAGTAAATGCTTTTTTGAGAGCTTCCATACTTAAGAAAAACCTCTAAAAAATTGTTTCAGGTAGATAAAAGCCTCAGGAATCTTTACTGACACAGGAGTGCATCACATGTAAGAATGTACTGAAAAGTCGCTGTGTGCTGTTTTGGTCAGGGTGATGAAGGTGGCATCTCAGTACAGTACTCGTGGTCTGCTCTTCTCCGTGGCTAATCGGAAAGACTTTGAGGATGAGCTGGAAGAAGACTATGGGTTGGGAACATCAGAAGGCAGTGAGGTTCCGTTTGTCACCATCAGGACTCGAGCAGGGCACAAATACAGCATGCGCGAGGAGTTCACGTAAGTCTAGCCACGTCTGACTCAATCCACACAGCAGATTTCTGAGGGGACTAATGAAGGCCAGACACTCATTTATATACATCAGACTTTCATCAGATCTTTTAAACTCGGACAAACCTGTCCTTATTTAGAAAAAAGTCTAAATCAGGGGTGTTGATCTCAACCACTAAAAAGGCCATATTAATAAATCTCAGCAAGTCTGTGAGTCAGCTGTTTTTATTTCATTTTTACTTAGCATTTTGCCATTCTTTATTCTAAATATGCCAAAACTGCTACAGCAAAATAGGCACTGAAAAACGTATTCAAAAATAATTCTAAATACAAATAAATTGTTTTAGCAAGTTTTTTTTTTAAAACAGCCTATTTGCTTGAACTAGACACCAGGCATCTTTTCTTATTGTGTAACTGCTGGGCCAGCGTGGGAAGGGGGTCAGAACGCACACTATGTTGCAGTGCATGCTGGGGTTGTAGTTCATCTCAGGGTGAAACGGACTAATAAGAACAGAAAATGTAAAAATAATTTCGCGGGCCGGATAGGACTGCAGGCCTTATATTTGACACATGGGGTCTAAAGGAAATATGAATAGTCCTTTTTATTTAGAAAAAAGTCTGAAGGAAATAATGGTAATATATATTAGTCCTTTTAGAGTAAATGTACGATCAAAATGGATCTTTAGGCTGTGATACATAACATGAACTCATAACGTTGCTTTAAATATTACATGTTCAAATGAATCATCTATTTATTCTTCAGGCGAGATGGAAAGTCTTTAGAGAGGTTTTTGGAGGATTACTTTGCTGGCAGATTGAAACGTTATATCAAATCTGAGCCTGTACCTGCAAACAACAATGGACCAGTCAAGGTGTGTAGACAGGACTAACATTTTTATTAATTTTATATAAGTTTATTTGAATATCATTAATGCTCTTTTATTAAAGTTTGCTTCAGGTCACATTACACTGTTTAAAATGACTTGGTTTGTGTGTAGGTGGTTGTAGCAGATACGTTTGAAGAAATAGTGAATGACCCAGAGAAAGATGTGCTGATTGAGTTTTACGCTCCGTGGTGTGGCCACTGCAAGAAGCTAGAGCCCAAATACACAGAACTCGGACAGGAGGTGGGTCACCACGACAGAAGGAGCGAGCACAGCATCTGCTCACGATCGCTGAACACCTTTCAAACTGTTAGCTTTGTCAGTGTTTTTGTAATGTTTCAAAATGTCTCTTTTTATTTTCAGTTTATTTCTGAACAGTTTTCACTATGTACACTCATATGCAAAAGTTTTGGCACCCCTGGTCAAATTATGTTTTGTTGATTTTTTTTAAGTGAAAAAAGTTTCTCGTCCTCTACAGAGACACACTCCTGCACATTTTAATGCACGATCACTGTTTATTTGCTGAATTTAACAGTCCCGCTTCATATTATTCTTTCTAACAACTGAAATACCTTCAACGACAAGTCTTTTCTGATTGTAACAGGAGGTGTGTAATTACCAACATTATAAGGGTACATATGCTGCGTCTGCTTTTTATTAGCATTTAGCTAGCTGTAATAGTATACCTGTGCATGGCTATGTGGTATGACAGGGTAACCTGACCGACGTCTGGGCTTTAAACCATTCTGTAATGTGAAGCTAGTTACACAGCAACATCAACATATAACAGCAACATATCTTTAAAAATAACTTACAATATTTTAATTATGAATGAAATTTTTAATTATATTAAATTCAATTAAATTATAGTCTCCAATACTATGTGTAATAGCACAAGATTAAATATGCTTTAACTGTCAAATTACTATGTAATTACAGGAACAAAAAATGAATACACATGTATTTATATAAGCTGCACAGCTGAACTCCATCTGTAACGGTGAATACATTAACAGTAGTTATACTGTTGTTTCATGTATTGTTAATATGTAACTACACAGTTAAGACACACTTTATATTTTCTAGTTTATTTTTTTCCAGTATGTTGAGCTCAGTAAATAAACAGAAATCGTGCACTTAATTTGTACAAATATGTCGTATTTCACTTTGTTTTCTGTAGAGGATGTGTTAAGAGAGTTTTAACTAGAAAATCTACACAACGTATTTTGTCCGGGGTGTTGGTTAGTTGTCATCTGTCTCTTTCCTCAGCTTTCCAGTGATCCCAGTATCGTTATTGCCAAGATGGATGCCACTGCCAACGATGTTCCACAAGGCTATGATGTACAAGGGTATGTAATCGCAACAATCCCACCATTATCAGCTTCTTTTGTGTCTTTTTCAACAGTATATTTTTAGAATTTAGACTCATAACTGAACATTACATTTTTACACTTACAAAAATAAAAAGGTTATGTTGATGATGATGATGATGATGATGATAGTAGTGGAGCTGGGAGAGGAGGGGGAGGGTGCAGAAAAGATACCTATCAAAATACATTAGATGAAAGTACTTCAGTGTCCGGCCACCAACTGTTTGTTGCTATTTACACTGCATATATTTAAAAGTAACTTTCATGCAATTAATTAAAATATGTTGTATTACCAAGTATCTGGATTACAGTGACCACACTGTAATTTCACTTTACATACATAACAATTGCACAGGAACTGTCCACTTATTTTAAAGCGTCACTTTTGCATAGTCACTGTGAGATATTTGTGCGGAACCTTTAACTGGTCATATCCTTACAGAGCTTTGCTTTTATATAGTGTAAAAAAGGGTCCCAGATCTGATTTACCTTTAAGAGCGCATCTTTTCACTTGAAGACAACACACATTTATAAAGATTTTTACGTGCGCTTTATAGTTTATACTGTAATGTAGGTTGTATATACACTCGTATGCCTTTGTTAAGGTTAATTTGACCTTTTTGCAGATTTCCCACAATATACTTTGTCCCTGCTGGGAGGAAAGATGACCCAAAGCGATATGAGGTAATGTTCTTGATTTCCACAAGGTCACTACACGCTTAAAAAAGATGATTCTTCAAGGGTTCTTTAGAAAAAAAAAAAAGGTTCTATATTAGGGCTGGGCGATAAAACGATAACTATTGCGATATAACTTTCCTCGATAGAAATATAAGAAATGTTCAATAAATCTTCAATATAATAGATCGTTCTCATGCTTCCATGTTCTAGCGACAGGGAAAGCGACACTACTCTGCTGTCGCCACAAGTGGGCACACTTCCGAGTTTTTCAACATGGGAGGGAGGGGGCGACAAGTAAAACGAGTTGCCAAATATACTTTAGCAACATCTGAAACGTGGAGTTATATATTCCCCGTTTGAGTGGAGCGACCGGCGATCTGTTCTCCAGTGACCGAGTGTGAGTGATGAGATCAGTGGCGTAACTGTGCTGGCCTACAGTGAACTCACCTCTTTCCTTACATCCTAACCAGCTTTAGCAGCACGGCGAATTGATGTTACTGTAGATCAAACGACAAAAAAGCACTGATTTTAGTTTAAACGTACCTAAAAGGACGACTCTGTTTGCTTGGTGTGAGAGATTCACACTGCAGTTAATGCTTTTACACAGCGAGCGTCAGATATATTGCGGTTCACCCTTCAAACTACTACGATAGAATAGAGAAACCCAGTCGTCGCTAGCTGGTGTCTGAATACTGTGATATACTCTGACATGGATGTGGTCGGAGTGATGGCAGTAAAGCAGTGTGATCATCACTGACCTACTGAGCCAGCTAACGTTCGTATTAAGCTGACGTTGTTGAGAAACTAAACAGTTTAGCACTGTTGTTGGCCACTTGTTTAGCATTTGTAAAGGGATAGCCATAGACTATTACAAAAATTGCGGCCGTGCTTTTCCAGCTGGTAAAAACAGCCAGCCAGAAACTTTCTCCCACTCTCCCATGACAGATCTGTGAAATGTTCCACTGTTTGGTGAGTGTTTGTCGTGTTCTGACCATAATGGATAGTTTAAAACAGCAATTAACCACCCAGGAGCAAAAATCAGCCTTCAAACTTAAGAAATAATGATTTGACATTGATCGTGATATGTATCGACATCGACTGATATGAAATTTTTTATTGCGATAACCTTTCTTGGCCATATCGCCCAGCCCTATTCTATATAGAACCATAAATACTCTGCATGATTCAAGGGTAAAAGTGTTCTTCAGATTGATGGAGAATGTTCAGATTGATGTAGATGGTTCTATATAGCACCAATAAGGGTTCTTCTATTGTTACAGGCTTGACATCTTAACAATACAGAACCCTTTTTGGTGCTATAAAGAACCCTTTTCAAAACGATTTATATAGAACCATCTACAGCATGTTCTCCATCAATCTGAAGAACCATTTCATCATGCAAATAACCCATTAATCATGCGGAGTGTTTATGGTTCTGTATAGAACCATTTTCTTTACTAAAGAACCCTTGAAGGACCATCTTTTTAAGTGTGTAGTGCAGAAGTTTTTAATGTGGCATTTGTTTTGCACCAAACAGTAGCATAAAGCAAAACATGTCTCTGTTGTTTCAGGGACCCCGTGAAATGAAGGACTTTCTCAGCTTTTTGAAACGAGAAGCTACCAACTCGTTGGTGCTCAACGGAGTGAAAGAAGAACTGTGAAATGCTAGGAAGGGGAGGATGCTGGGAAATGCAGTTCATTGAACAGGTTTCATTTGTTTGGTTCTGCTGAAATACGGGTCACTGGGGACCTCCGGAAACTCAGCCACACATATCATTCATTCAAAAAGATCCTATTGGAGTAAAGAAGGCAGTGAAACAGTGACATTTTCCATTTCTTTTGACCTTTGAGGATGATCAGTGACACTTTATCGAGTCGTAAGGCTACATAAGCTTTTTAAGACTGCCATAAATCTACACCAACGTTTATAAAGACTCACTCCAGCAAGGCTCAGTTGTCATAAAGGCTGCCTTTGTCAATTTTGGTGTCATTTTATCTAATGAGACAGCTGACGCTTGTTGGAATAAGCCTTTATCAATGTCTACATTGGTTTGAAAAGGCTTAGCCTTATGAACACTGCCCTTCAGTAAAGTGTTACTGAATTACCTAAAGCTATTAAAGAATCAATTCTTTCAGCAATTCACCAGAACAAGTCCTGACAGATGGAATGGCAGAGGTGCACCATTAATTATTTACCAGGGTCGTCAAACAAAAGCCAGTCTCCTCTGCTCTGAATCTGCGACCTTTATATTCATGTTAATTAGATACATTTGAGCTTGTCATAGAAAACTCTTCTCCTGGATGAACTGTGGAGGGTCCTGGGGCCTTAAGCTGTGCACTACTGTTACATACACTGATGATCTGTTTCTCCTTTTCTCCGTCTCTCTCTTTCACCACATACTGCATCCTTTTACCTTCTCGTACTCCATTATTACTCCTGATTGATGCCCGTCCATCAGTCGCGCTTTGAGGCAGCTCACTTGCACGTTCATTTCTTTTTATCCCAGGCTAACACTGTGTTATTATTGCTTAAATCTGCTTTTCTTCTCATTAAATTGACCATATTTATCACTGCCTGACCCTAATATTTTTACTGGCAAATGCATGGATTGCTCATTTTCAAATGAATGTATGGGAGTCTGAAGAAAAAAAAATCTTTACATTTTTTGCCTTTTTTTTTTAGAGAAGAGAGGAAAATGTTACTTTTTTCCAGTTCCAGGTTCCGTTTCTTAAAGGTGAAGGAGCTGATGAGCTTTATATGTTGGAAACTTTGCCATGATTTTATTTTGTCTTGTACATTTCGCTGCTGTCGGATCAAAACCTCATATCTCCAAAATGATAACTTCACAGGAGAAGGAAAATCCTACTTTACTTTTAATGTAAGTCAATGGAACCAGACTTTTTTCCAAGTCATTTTGGGCCGTTTCCTTTGGTCCAGTCATCATGAAATTTACGCACAGGGCAACAGGCATTTTCAAAATACGAAAAAAAAAAAGACAAAAACTGAAAAACGACAAAAATGGAGATAAAAGGTTTTGTTCAGACAGCAGCGATTTATTTATTATTGTGTGGTTATTTAGGGATTTATGAAGCAAGATGGACACATTAACAACGCCATGGAGGGCTAAAGCAC